>NC_080728.1:18997500-19125000 GCF_019097595.1 Hemibagrus wyckioides | reverse complement strand
GTGTGTGTGTGTGTGTGTGTGATGCTTCACAGGAGCATGTTTGGAAAGAGCTCTCAGCGAGCGCCTCTAAAGCGTTTTATTAGTTGCTCTGAGACTGAAGCTGCTGTTCTTAGGAGTAGGTAAGAAAGGTCTGGGATCTCCGCCCGTCTCCGCCGCCTGCTTCTCACATCTCCACAATAACGTCATCTCCAAACTTCTGCGCTTATGTTCTTTACTTTTTTTGAGCATCATCGGCTTAACTGAGCCTCAGGTCCTGGTCCTGTGTGACTCTCTAACTTGCTGGAGGGAAATCTGATGGAAATGATTGCAGTGATCTTCTCTTTAACACAAACAGCTGACACACTGCTCTGTGATTCACTTCACAACAAAATTCCTCTCTCTCTCTCACACTGACTCTCTCTTTCTCTCTCTCTCTCTCTCTCTCTCTCTCACTGACTCTCTCTCTCTCCTATCTCACTCTCCTCTGATGCTCTTTCTCTTCTCTCTCTCTCTCTCTGTCCCTCTCTCTCTTTCTCTGTCTCTCTCTCTCTCTCTCTCTCACTGACTCTCTCTCTCCTATCTCACTCTCCTCTGATGCTCTTTCTCTTCTCTCTCTCTCTCTCTCTGTCCCTCTCTCTCTTTCTCTGTCTCTCTGTCCCTCTCTCTGCCCCCCCTCTCTCTGATGCTCTTTCTCTTCTCTCTGACTCGCTCCTATCTCACTCTCCTTCTCTGATGCTCTCTCTCTCTCTGCCCTCCCCCCTCTCTCTGATGGCATGATTCCGGTCTGCTTTTCATTTTTATTTTTGATGTTTTGGAGCATTTTCTTGCTTTTCGCTTTGTAAAGATCATCTCTGTATGTGCTACAGACATACACTACTACACTACTTTATACGCTACAGTATTTGCACTTCATCTAATCCACCAGAACAAAACGTGAAGTTTAATCATGTTAAAATGCCGAATATCCTATTTGCAGAAACGCCTTTCCGGACATTTTCTGCAGATCCGCTCGATTTAGTTTAAAATCCTGTGAGAAATGTTGACTGTAGGGTTTGTTTTAGCGAGCGTTAGCAGCAAAGATCCTCTCAGAAATCCAGGTTAAGTGACTTCAATTGAAAATTGACTCAAAATCCTCTCAGAAATCAGAAAATGACCTAGTGAATCCAGTTAGCATAACTGAGCTATCTGTCTGGAATTAGAATAAATAATTATTTCTCATCTTTACAAATCCTCTTGGAAATTCTGTCAGGTTAGCTTAATTTAGCTGACCAGCTAGTATTAGCACAAGCAAGATTATAGAGAGAGATTTTAAAACGTCTCTCGGAAATCCAGTTCAGTTTGGTTCATTAAGATATAAGCTAGTTAGCATTAGCAATGAAGACTCTTAACATTTTATGAATAAACATCACAAATTCTGACCAATTAGCTTTTATTTGTTAGTTATTAGCTTCTATTGGGCTTAGCAGTGAAGATGAATTATTATTTATTATTATTTATTTTATCAATTTTAATTTAGCAAACATTCTGGGGGGAAAAAACCATGAAAATGACTTAAAACTTTCTGGGATTCCTGTCAGGGAAGCGTACTTTAGCTATCTGGCTAGTCTTTCATTTTATAATTCCTGTCAGTTTAGCATTACTCAGCTAAGTGGCTAATATTACAACAGTTAAGCTTGTAGCAATTCTCAGAAATCATGTCTAGCTAGTGGTATGAAGACAGAATACAACCCTAAAGCAATCCTTTCAGCGATTTTGTCTGGTTAGCTTATATTAGTTAGCCTCCTAGCCAAAAGCAGAGTAAACCAAAAACATTAGCCTGATATTTCCCAAGGAGAACAGGCTTCATAAAAAAATAATAATAATAAAATCCTCCCACAATTCTTGTCACATTAACGCAATTGAGAAAAGGTTGTGTATTTTTGTGTATGATTTTAAAATCCTCTCAGAAGTTTAACAGATAGTTGACTAGCTTCTCAGAAACCTCCCAGAAAATTTGTCAGGTTGGCGTCTTGTCATTTCTAAAGCTAGTCAGCTAAATATTATGTGCTTTAGTCAGCTGGTAACTGCCAAGAGGATTTTGAGGTTTGTTAGCTAGCTAGCATTAGCAGTAAGGGTTATGAAAATACAATGGAACCTTGGCATATGAATTTAATTCGTTCTGGAGGCCTTAAGGTTCCGATGGCGGAAATTTGTATTGGGAAATGAATTTTCCCATAAGAAATGATGTAAATGCAGATAATCCGTTCCAGCCGCCCAAAAATATGACCAATACGAAGTGTATGTAAACTGTATGGTTGCTTACAAAGAACTGACCCAAGCCAAGCATTCCATATCAAGGGTCCTCACAGGAAGTCGTGCCACCAAGCCTGGGCTAAAAATAGAACAGAGCACCCACGCCATCAATCTGTCAACAAAAAAAACGCTTGAAAAATCAGCTTTTGAACGTATGCCAAAGGCGATGTTGGTATCGTGGGTCGACTAAAAAAAAACAGCTTTTGCTGACTGAAAAAAAAAGATTATAAAATTTGTAAACTTGTTTCGATTGGCTTAGCTCAGTTTTGAAAGGCTCCTGGACGTACGCACAACTTAGCCGGCGTTTGGTTCGGTTTGTTCTATGCAGAAAATGCTTCGTTTGCCGATGTAAATTTCTTGCAAAATTTCAATTCTTGAGGCAATTTAGAAAAAAATCCTAAGAGAGGGCACTTGTATGCCGAGGTTCCACTGTATATAAATGTGGTTTAATATATCTTCTCAGGAATCCTGTCAGGTTAGCCCATGTCAGCTAGCTTAGGACAAGTTACAACAGTAGCAGTGTGTTTGTGTTTCATCTGTGTGCTTTTGCTGTGTAGCTATCAATCATCTGCTACTCTTTTAGAACAGTTCTACATGATATTGTATTTACATGGTATTTTCTTTCCAAAACAGTGATCCGAATCCCATGCCCACCAACAATCAGAGTCCTTCGACTGAAATGTCTTCAGCTTTTGGGATGAAAGCGGCTCCTTCTGAGCTCCCCGAGGCTCCTAAAGGTGTCTGCACCTGGGCGGCATTGATGGTGGTGCTGGCCGCGTTTGTAGCGGTGTTGGGCAAGATGCTGATCCAACCGGCTGCAGACGCAGCTCCTGTAGGCACGGGTGACTCCTGGATGGCCATCCAGCAGATTCTTTGGCCCTACACAGGGCTCCGGCACAACGGTCAGCCCCCTGTTTAGCATTGTCACACCCCTGAGGCTACTAGCTTCAGAGAAGCACTTTTTTTTTTTACTGCATGGAGGAATAGTATGACCAAGTTTTTCTTTCTTTCTTAACAAGAACAATAAGAAGATAAGAACTTCTTCACACGATTAGCAATGATATAATGAGAGAATGTTTTAAAGCGAGCGGGAAACTTCCTGAGATGAATCTCCAGACAGGACACAGACGGAAGCGGCTACCTTTTTAAGGATTTTTTTTAACGTTATGATGATATCAACGTTTTTACTGACGGCTGAAGGAGTAATGAACTTCCGTTTTAAACAAACAAAAAAGAGAGCCATGCTATTTGAAATGCTAACTTATTATTTTAACGTTTATTGCTTTAGCCAGAGTTTAAATAGGGTTTCAATAATATACAAGCAGTTTTTATTCATCTTCAGTTTTCAAGGTTTTTTTTTATGATGTTATAAAGTTTTTGGTTTGTTGTGCACTGTTATGGATTCAAAGATTGGGAGAAAACATGAACTTTGACACAATAAAGTTACTAATCGAATTGCGTTCACAACTTGCTACGGATATGCCGTGGATTTTACTGTGTTTTTTTGTCCTCGGCTAATCTTTCTCTCTGCTATAATGTGTACTTTTTTGTTTTGAGGATAAAATCATCAGTAAATATGAATCTCTTTGAAAGCTGAAATGGGTCCAGCATTCCTCAATCTGATTTGGGTTTAAACTTCAGTAGTGAAGGATTAGATTAAATGAGAATTAAATGATACAAATGACTAACTTTTTAACTATTAGTTCACTATGTTGCCTTAAGGGATTAAGGGGAAAAAAAATCTCATAAATTTTTATAAAATCCTGTAGAGGTATGTAAAGTGAAATAAAGATGTGTGATTGTGATATATTTGGTGAGGAAGAGGTCAGGAGAACGTGAGCAAGCGGGTGGCACACAGCAGTCTCTGCACTGTATCGACAAAAAGGTAGTGGGTGTGGTCTAATCTATCCCGCCCCTCCGGGCTAACGACGTCTCTGAGCGTGTGCAGAAATGTGGAGTGGAACTCGGTGTCCTCGGCGAGCTCTGAGGAGAATCCGTCGCTCATTTCGGTCATCTTCAAACCCTGACTCCGCTGAGCGCCTAGCAAGTACAGAGACCACACCTCCTGTGGTACAGGCCCTGCCTCCAGGTGCTCGCATGCCTATGAGGGGTGTTAACACAGCTGTCCTCACAAATAAATTTATACTGATTGAAATAAGTAAATAAATGATAAGTATTTAGATGCAATCACATGGTGTGGAAGGCATGTTTATGCACTTGGTCATCTCAGTTCTTCAAGTTTTGTCACTCAAGCGGTCCCTGGGTGTCAGAAAGCTCATCCACTTGACCATGCAGCTTTACAAATATTAGCTAGCTGGTCTAATAGTAATATTGATTCCTGGATGCTCTCAACAACCAATCAGTCATCTCCATTTTTCCCAATGACCAATACTTAATCTTTTTACATTTGGCAGACACCCTTATCCAGAGCAGCTTATAATTTATCTCAAATGAGGCCTTGCTCAGGGGCCCAGCAGTGGCAGCTCAAACCACTTCCTCTTTTTTCTTTATCCCACTTGGTTGTTCATTTTAAACTCTCGACAATTAATAAAAGCAAATCTGAAAATCTTCATATAGCATGCAAATGGTACATTGAACATGCAAAAGAATCGTATGGCGAATTGTAGGGGTCCTTTCTATGCCACTGATGTGTGTTTATACATACCTGAAGGATGAGATGCTCCTGCCCGCACTGAGGGTTCCACTGACTCCGAGAGAAAGCAAGAGCTGAGGACAACAAGGCCATCTGCTCATACACTGCATGCTCTATCAGCGGATCCTAAAGAAACGACAACTCTTTGATTCTTGACCTTCAGTTCTTTGAAACGTTCCATCATTCGTGAACATAAACACGTTAGCGTGATTACCTTGGCGCTAATTGTGACGTACTTATCCGAATACTCGCTGACGAACATGTTAACTCCTGTGCGTCTCATAGCATCCTGTAGAGCAGCGAGACTCATCCATTTACCCAGGATATGGTTCAGTCCAGGAGCCTGGTCCATCTGAAGCATACACTGATTCCCCTGAAAGAAACAAAAAAAGTTTAAAACTGTATATCCAAGCTAAACAGAAATGTTATTAGAAGAAATTAGCAAGACCTCTTTATTGTTTCCTTTTCAACTCCAAAAGATATATATATCCTATATATAAAATAAATAACATGCATAATTTAAGATTAACATAGTTAAACATGGACAAGACTGTATACTAAATTTTATATTTTTTCCAACTAAATTTATAAAAGGTTTATATACGAAACACCAGCCACATGATTACGCACCCTCTTTAACCGACTCAGTAATCATTTATCTATTTTGTGATAAAAGCACTTGGATTTTTCCACACGGTGATGCCGAACAAAAGAGGTAGAGTTTGATGGCTGGAGAATGATATCTACAAGTAATAATTAATAAATAAAAAAATAACCACCCCCCAATATGCCCATATATTTGCATTTTATTTACATGTTTGTTTGTTTGTTTGTTTGTTTATTTATTTATTTATTTATTTATGGGGGGGGCAATACCTTTGCTACATATGTTTCTTGTATTTAAAAAAATATTATTTTTCTTTTAAATTTGTTCAAAGATTTTGTTATAAATTGTTATTTGTATTTTTTTAATTTTAGTTCATTATTATATTATTTTTAAAAAATGCATTTATTGTATAATTTTATTACTATATTATTAATTGGTTATTATCCAGTAGTTTGAATGGAAATTTCAAATTAGGTGTTTCTTTCATGCAACCTATTATCTTGATGGTTGCCAATACTATTAGAACAGACTCTACTGTTGGTAATGCTGGAATTAGACTAAGTTAACTCCAGGTCATTATACGACTACACAGTGAGCGTCCTACTGAGGTCATGTAGCTCATCCCTAGACTCTGACAGCTACTCACCTGGACGCTGATGCGGACTTCAGTGAGCGCTGCCGTGATGGTCAGCATGACCGAGTCCTGACCCTGAGGTCGAAGCTCCCAGTGCTGAAACGGCATGTTGATGTGTGTCTCCTGGAGCAGAGTGAAGGTGTAGAAAGAGTCCATCTTAAAGGAGACACTGCGGGCCTCGCTGTTGTATGACGTCTCGGTGATGTGGTCCGTTCTCCAGTGCTGACCTACGACCAAATTACACCATGCAGAAGTGAAATCTGAATCCACAAAGAAACCGGAAAAAAGGAACGGACTTCTTAACTGAACTGGCCATATGGCGAGAAATCTTTAAAAATGGCTACCCTAATTAAAAATAATAATAATAAAATAAATTGAAAAAATCAATATTGTTTTTGTTTTAAAGTCTAAAATGTTTGTAAACTACAAGGCCAAAATTTTTTTAATAATTTTTTTACTTTTAAAATTGTGAAAATTATTATTTAAATTAAATAATAGTAGAATAACACTAAGAGGCTTGCTGTTACATTATATATATATATATATATATATATATATATATATATATATATTTATACTTTCACTCATTTTTTCTCTTAATTTAAAATAAAGATGTTCCGGTTGCACTGTTACAGAGCTTACACTGGAGATTCCTTCCTTTTCTGTGTAATTGGATAGATAGAATTACAACAGACCCAAGAAATCACTGGTTAAATTATGTTTTGTATCAGATTACCGATTGCGTCCCATCTCGCCACCTGTGGCTCCTGCATGAATATCACACACTCGGGCAGAACCACAGTGACCCCTACAGGTGGGTACGAGTGTGTCTCGCTGTCCTCCAGCTTCACTGATGCCGAGCTGTGAGGCTGGTCTGAGGGATACGGGAATACCTGGAGACCTGTATCCAATACCTGTGGCCACATGCACAAGTAAACACACATTTATTCTGTGTACATCTTGAATTATGGGTTTGATAATGTTATTTGGAGGATATTTACCTCTGTCATCTCCCAGCCATTGATGATGGAAGCCTGGGGTGGTAGCTTGAACAGATCAAAGTAGTAAACTCCACCCAGGGGCGTGTACCGGTACAGATCCACGATGTGCAGCTCGGTGCTGACGGTCGCTGGCTCTGTGGCAGTGGGTTCGGTTTCAGCCTCATCTGGGGAGTGTTAAGGGATTCGTATAAGAGCCACAACTACAAGGAAGATTACTGCCATTAAAAATAAGAAGTAATAATAACCCGGAAAAGTAATGCACCCGGAAAGAGCTCTCAGCTGATGTGATTGGTTTAATTCATTCATGCAATTATCCAATCAGCCAATCATGTAGCAGCAACAGCAACATAATATATGACATCATACAGGGACAGATCAAGAGCTTGTGCCATGGATGTTGGTATGAATTTGAATATTTTGTATATTTAATACAATATAATATAAACTGTTAATCTCCTGGGATTTCCACTAACAACTGTCTTACTTTTGGCCAATCAGCTAAGAAATGAAGAATCTGAAGCTCTGAAGAACCAAGGCTGTTTCTGAGGAAAGTGTTGTCCCTAAGCCCCTCCCCTAAAATGAGGGCCGAGTGTGAAAATATTTCAGTTTCCAACCTTCTGCTTCTCCAGAGGAGATTCCTCCTTCCACAATGCTCTCTGTATGATCCTCTGCCTCGTCCTGTAGCTTTATTGAAGAACTTTTCCTCCCCTCCTTAGATGATCGCAAACTAATCCTACTCTGAAACACACACACATACACACACAAGATCAGTATCTTCCTCTTGAAGATGTATGTCCTCAGCTCTCACTCTCATTCCTTACCTTCTTCTCTTCCAACGATTTAAGTGACACATTGTCCTTTTCTTGCTGCACGCTTTCTCCCCTCTCGTCTTCCTCCTTGGTCTCTCCATCCTCCAGCAGTTTAGGGGTCTCACTGAGAGTCTCGGCATCTCCTTCTGCCGCTTCTTCAGGTTCTTCTTCTTCTTCTTCTTTGGTAGCAGGACTTTTATTCTGTGCTTGCATCTGGAGGCTCAGGTGGCTCAGGTGATCGTAGCGGGTGTGAAGGATCCGCACGCTGATGTCACTCATAGCCAGCTGTTTAGGAAGCTCGAAGCTTAGCCCCGCCTCTTGGAAATGATAGCCTTTTAATCTATATGGAAAAAAATAATGTTGAACATCAACATTGGGAATATACACTCACTATTATAAAGCATCTCTGAAAAGTCGTCTTTTTTTAAAATCTGCTGCTGAACTGGTTTTCACAGTGATGTCATAGAAGAACCATTTTGGGTTCCCCAAAGAAATTTGCAGTAAAAAAGCAAGAACCATTTAAGAACCTTTATTTTAATAAGTGTGGAGCCCTTTTGTTAACAGGATTCCTCTTGGAACCCACTCTAAAAGAAGGAAAACTAGAAACCTTAAAGAGGTTTAAAGAGGACTAATGCTACACAAAGCATCTTTAAGGACATTTTTTTTTCCGAAACAGGAACCCATTTGTTACCCTTCTGCAAAAAAATGGAAACCTAGAAACCTTAAGGGTTTAAAGAGGACTCAAAGAACCCTTAAGAAAATGTTTTTAAAGGGTTCCACTTGAAACCTTTTCTAAACCAGCTGCTTATAGAACTTTTGCTTTGAGACAATGAATATTTTTTTTGTCTAAAAGCTCTTCAAGCTGAATTTACTAAGGGGAATGAATTCGGTATTTAACTCTCACGGTGAAAGTTTTTTCAGTTACTTCTTCTAGTAACCTCAAAGGAGAACTGAACTGTGCTGGACACAGACACACACGCACATACCTAACACACACGCACAAAAAAAGAACTGAACTGTGCTGGACATAGTCAGACACACACACACACACACACACACTAAATTGTCCTGTTTGCACGCACATGTCACTTTACATTTAATTATATTTATATTAATCCTGTTTACGTGTCACTTTAATATCTGCAATCACTGTATACACTGTTCTTTCATTGACTAACATTGTCTTGTTCATTGCACAAAGTCGGCCTATATGTTGTTTGTCTGCACTGCACTGTCTTGTCTTGTCTTGTCTTGTCTTGTCTTGTCTTCCTGTGCACTTCTGTTGTATGTCTAGTTCTTAAAGACTGCACCTTAAGTATAGTTTAATTTTAATTTTTAAATTATAGTTTAATTTTTTTATCTCTATGTTTAGCTCTATGTTTGGAGAGAGTGGACAGTTTTTGTTATCTAGGTGTTCACATCATGCAGGACCTGTCATGACCCTGTCACATCAGCACCCTGCAGTGTCTACCATCTCAGATGCTTAAAGGACTTTAAACTACCCTCTCAGCTGCTAAGGATCTTCTACACCTGCACCACTGAGAGCATCCTGATGGCATCACAACCTGGTTTTGGAAACAACACCAAACAGGAGAGATGAGCTCTCCAGAAGGTGGTGTGATCATCTGAACGTACCATCCATACTGAGCTCCCTGACCTGCAGCCCATCTACAGCAAGCAGTGCTGGACCAAAGTGAAGGACCTCAGCTATCCCTATAATGGACTCTTTCCTCTGTTGAAGTCAGGGAAGCACTTCTGCTCTCTGATGTCAAACACATGGAGAACAAGGAGGAGCTTCCATCTGCAGGCCATTCAGACTCTCAACCAGGAGAACACCTAGAGCCTGGACTTTTCCAAGTAACACCCAGACTGCTCATTTTTCACTTTATAGCAATATCTAACAATTTTCATTACTCTCATACACATTAATCCGTATCATTATATCACTATATTGCATATGCTTTCAATATTCCATATTTCAACTATTTATTTTCTCTCTTAAGCTCATTACTACTTATAGCAATATATTTCTATATTTCCATATATTTCCTTACATATTCTTTTAAAATAATATTTCTATTTTTAAATTATTATTTTGATTTTTATTTTTTTATGTAATTTTTTTTCTATTCTTCTAATAATTTTATACTATTTTTATATATCAAGGACAGACATAAAAATGTACATAATTCCATTCAGATTAGAAGTTAAGAACACTAGTCCCATCACATCTAAGCACAGGACTACCACCAGCATTTACATGATCCAGTAAAAGTGTAAAAGTGAGGAAGGAGAAAAAATGAAATATAATATATAAATGATAGAAATTAAATAAGTGTAGCTGCACTAACCGGGCATTTTTTTTTATGTTAGCCCATAAGCACAGAGTGACGTTATCATCACGTACGGTCATCTGCATGTTCCCAGTCTCGATGTCTGAGCAAGCCCTAGCTGACTGAAAACACACACACACACACACACACACACATTCATTTTCTATATAAGCAGCTCTGACAGTAGTGCAGCTTCAAATCACAGGTTTATGTTAATACAGTATAAGAGCAATAACATGCTTTGGGATGTGCTGTTATGGAAAAATAATCAATTCAGGTTCATACCATTAGCTTTGCTGCATGACATCACCCTGTCACTTTTAATTTCTTTATACACCTAGTCATGTTCATTAATGCAGTGTGATGCATACTGCACTCTCACCTTCAGGATCTCCTCAGCAGCCGCCTGGTGTTTGGTGTGGATGAGACTCTGCAGAGTCTGAAGTGTGTCTTGATGCACCTGAATAATCCTGGGTTCGGTTTCCCTACTCAGAACAAGCTCCAGTTCTTCTGTCAGCTAAAGCCAGAAAAGCAACACAAGATCTTTTTTTTGCTTCAGTTTACTAGCTCTGTATCAGGTTATCTGATAACTGGATCCCAGGTGACTGGATTCATACCTGCAAGGCCAAAGCACACTGTTGGAGGATGGTGTGGATGTCCACGTCTGGGTCCTCCCTCCACAGAGTGATGAAGGTATTGATCTCGGGTTGAACAGCCGGGTTTGGACTGCCATCACAAATCATGTACCGATTCCACTGCAGAGACAAAGAGCTGGTGTGTTTATCGAATCTCTGATAACATAAAGACTGAAAGGCATCGCACAAGACGTAAAACATGGCGTAGGACAAAAGTTTAAATTCTTACATTAAGTTAATAGCTTTTTTTCAGCCATTAGGGCATTTCAACATGCTTTATCCACTAAACAGACACCCTAGAGGGCATTTTAGCACATTATATCTATCATAAGGACACCCTAGAGGGCATTTTAGAACGTTATATCTATCATAGAGACACCCTAGAAGGCACTATAACACATTATGTCTAACATAAGGACACCCTAGAGGGCACTTTAGCATGTTATAACTATCATAAGGACGCCCTAGAGGGCACTATAACACATTATGTCTAACATAAGGACACCCTAGAGGGCACTTTAGCACGTTATATCTATCACAGAGACACCCTAGAGGGCACTTTAGCACGTTATATCTATCACAGAGACACCCTAGAGGGCACTTTAGCATGTTATAACTATCATAAGGACACCGTAGAGGGCACTATAACACATTATGTCTAACATAAGGACACCCTAGAGGGCACTTTAGCACGTTATATCTATCACAGAGACACCCTAGAGGGCACTTTAGCATGTTATAACTATCATAAGGACACCCTAGAGGGCACAATAACACATTATGTCTAACATAGGAACACCCTAGAGGGCACTTTACCATGTTTTATATATATATATATATATATATATATATATATATATATATATATATATATATATATATATCATAGGGATACCCTAGAGGTCACCGGGACACCCTAGAGGGCACTTTAGCACATTATGTCTTGTCATAAGGACAATCTAGAGGGCACTTTAACTTATTATATCTATCAAACTGTTAGAAGAAAGGTAGCATGGTGGTGCATTTCAGCTTAAATTAAAAGTTATTCCTATATAGCCAAAGTGGGAGAAACAACTTCAATTACTCAGAAAATAAGAAGGGCCATGAACAGGACCCTGAGGCACACAAAAGCAATTATCATTTAGGTAAATAACCCAAAAAACAAGCATTTAAAGCTCCCAGTCCATTACTTCAGCTTTCTCTCTGGCTGCAGCTTCCCACACGTTCACTTTTTTCTGGTTTTCCTCCAGTATGAAGCGCAGTTCATTCAGCTCATCCTCTCTGCGCTCCCTGTCCTGTTAACAGATAAATACATTTTAATCGGTCGTGCTTTTCACCAACAAAATCTGACCAAACTGAACCTGACCTTTAATTCGAGTCTCAGTCGTTCTTCCTCTTCCTTCTGTTCTTGCTCCAGCCTCTCCTGCTCTTCTCGCTCAGCAATCAGGCGAGCTTCCTCTGCCACAGGGGGATATACATTAAAGATGGATGATAAAGGTGCTGTCTGTTATATTTAGATCTCCTAGAGTCATTTTTTTTACAGTATCACCAAGGGAAAAAAGGAGTTTGGAAATTACTGAATGCTCTTTCTTTAGTTAAAATGGATTAGAAATGATCTTAAAGATTTCCAGCTGAAGTAAATGGCAGTAAAAATGACAATAAAGCCGTACCCTCCTCCTTTAGTCTCCGCTCTTCTTCCTCTTTCTTCAACCTCTCCTTCTCGGCCTTGCTGACCTTGCTTTGTTTTTTCTTAGCAGACTTTATTCACACGATGAGAAGTAATGGAAAGACCAGGATTGTACTGATTATCACTGAAGTTTACACTGATAGTTTAACTGGAAATCCATCCATCCATTGTCTATACCCACTTTATTTCTAATCAGGGTCACAGGGATCTGCTGGAGCCTATCCCAGCACACATTGGGCAAAAGGCAGGGGTACATCCTGGACAGGTCACTAATCCATCACAGGGACACACATATAGACAGACAAGCACACACACACACACACACACTCCTATGGGCAATTTAGAATTACCAGTCAACCTAATGTACATGTTTTTGGACTGTGGGAGGAAACCGGAGGAAACCCACACAGGCACAAACATGAAAGGCCCCTGCCTGTTCAAACCCAGGACCTGCTTGCTGTGAGAAAACAGTGCTAACCACTAAGCCACCATGCAGCCTCGAAAAGAAATAATAAACTCTAGCCTGGATTTAATCTGTCTGTTTCATTCTATCTTATTTGCTCTATCAAATGAAATCTAGTCGAGAAAATTGCACACGCAATTTTAAGATGCAATTTTATTTACATATTTTACATATTTTAAAATAACTTAATAAAGATCAGAGCACCTGATTATACTTTACACTTCTCTGTTTTGAGAACCACAGTTCGAGCTTAAGAATGACCCTAAGCAGTGCATTCTGGGAACTGGAAATTTAGTGAACTATGTAGGGAAACGTGATACAGTTTAAGACATTAATTAATAGCAGGTTAAGAGATTAACCATGTTAAGTCATAGATGAGAATGACCTGGATTTAGTGAGTCCCAGATTCAATTTAAACTCAGTTTAATTGGGGAAAGAAAATAGGAAACCCTTGCTGATGTTGCGGCAATCAGACATGACTTTAATGACTTTGTTATGAATAGTATTTTAATCCACACATTTTGGCTCACATTCCTGCAAGATTCAGTGCGATTTCACGCTAGAATAGTAACGTTAGGGTTACTTCACTATTTCAACAAGAGAAATAAACTTTAAAAAAATTCGACTGGTTCATTTTGTGCCATAAGATCTAAATTATTGCATTTATTTTATCCATAGAACTTTGATCGTAGAACATAGAAGACTTCCTTACCATGTTTACGAGTTCCGCGGTGGTAGTAGTTGGCATGCAGTTGCCATGGGAACAGTACACCATCGTGAACGTGCACTGACCAGGGATTGCCAGATTGATAATAGTAACCCGGCAACTCACAACCATAAAATGCAGGAATTTTCTGTAGCTTTGTTATAATGTTTTGTCCTGTCCTGTCACTGATTTGGTCTTTTCTTCATTATGTACCGACTTACTTAGATTTTCGTTTTATTTAGTGTTTTATTACATTTCTTTTTTGACATCACGTGATTCTATCGTGAAACACCTTAGCAGATATTTCTTGAGTGCCATCTAAATAAAACTGAACACTAACTGTTCATCCCTTACTATAACTTTCTTACAATTATATTAAAAATTTCAACCACAACGCATATATATATATATATATATATATATATATATATATATATATATATATCTTTCCACAGAACGGTTAATACATGCGGTTTTATGTACAATCTGGCAACCAGGAGATCTCGCAATATTTTGGTTTCAACGCAAGATGGCGGCGTTTAATAGATAATACACAAGCAGGCATCGTGTAGCAGGTGAGGGAGAAGAGCTCGAGTGAAATAAAGTGTTAAAAATATACACTACCCTCCAGAATTCAATAAAAGAAGAAAAAACAAATACGTAAAAAGCATAAGACGTGACAGTTTCAGCTCAAACATACATATACAGTGTGCTGTTTTATTTAAACTTCATTTCATTCTTCATTCACAGCTGAGGGTCATATTTTAATCAAACCACTTATGATTTTAGATAGATGGGAGGAAACCGGAGAACCCAGAAGAAACAGTCTTGGACATAAGGAGAACTTGCGAAATGTTATGCAGACAGAATCATGAGCTCAGGTTCTGTAAGGTTCGGGATTTATTTTTATTTTTATTTATTTATACTTTTGTTTGTAGGGATTTCTGGTCCACTTGTCAATGCAGAAAATGTGAAGCTCCGTCTCATTCTAAGCGTGGTTCTTCAATTCAGGCATCAAGTTTTTTAACAGCGCTCCAATCCATAGCATGAGATTCAATGACGCATGTTGTTTTACCCATTTCTGTGTAACTTTAAAAGTACTCAGCTAGTCACATTGTGGAAATCTCTGGGAAAGGCCATGTCTTAACCTCCTGGCAGAGGCAAACAGGTATTGAGCTGAAATATCCTGGTGTTTAGCAGACCACAACATGTAATATCAACACAGATGCCTGGTTGTACTCGGTGAAGATCAGTAACTGTCCTTGTAAAAAGCTCAAAGGAAATGCTATGTTCTTGCGACACCTCCAAACAACTTGCAATGAAATTGTCCTCCGCTTTAAGTGAGTGAGGGCAATATGCTCAAGGGTCCTGGCAAATTTCCAAATGTTTCAGATATTTGATAGTCTTGGTATTGACCATAATGGTATATTTAATGCCTTATATCAATCAGCCATAACATTAAAACCACCTGCTTAATGTTCTGTAGATCCGTCTATTTCCGCCAAAACAGCTCTGACCCTTTGAGGCATGGACTCCATTAGACCTCTGAAGGTGTACTGTGGTATCTGCCACCAAGAAGTTGGTAGCAACAGATCTTTTCAGTCCTGTAAGATGTGACATGATGCCTTTAAGGATCGGACTTGTTTCTCCAGCACATCCCACAGGCGCTCGATCGGATTGAGATCAGTGGGATGGTGTTCAAACACCTTGAACTCTTTGTCATGTTTCTCTAACTGTTCTTGAACACTTTCCAGTGTGTCAGATAGCATTATCCAGCTGAAAGAGAATGTAGCCTTTAGGGAATGCCGCTGCCATGAAGGTGTGGATTTGGTCTGCAGTAATGTCAAGGTCATGGTATGTGTCCAAATAACATCCTCATGAATGCAGGACTCATGGTTTCCAAGCAGAACATTACCCAGAGAATCACACTGCCTCCTCCAGCTCACCTTCCGGAGCTACCTCATCCCCAGGTATGTGACACACACACACCTGGCTGTCCACATGATGTAAAAGAAAACCTGATTCATCAGACCAGACCTTCTTCTTCCATTGGTGCAGTTCTGATGCTGACGTGTCTATTGTAGGGTCCTTCAGTGGTGTACAGGAGTCAGCATGGTCACTCTGACGCTCTGCAGCTCCATATACAGCAAGCTGTGATGCTCTGTGTGATCTGACTCCTTTCTATCAGAGCCAGCCTTCACTTTTTCAGTGCTACACTAGCTCTTCTGTGGAATCAGACCACATCTTGGGAGTCCATGACTCTGTCTCTGGATCACCGGTTGATCTTCAATAGAGCACTTTTGGTATCATGGCAAAGCAAAAGGCAACAATAGAGTTCATTGGTACTGACACACTGAAAATAAATAAATTATTTAATTTAAATAATAAAGAATTATGAATTAAATTATTTTTTCCAGAATGACACTTTATTTAAAATATTAATATTTTTTTTCTATTTAATATATTTTATTTAATGCATTTTATTTATTTCAAAATGTGTTCTAATAAGAATAAGTTTGGGGGATTAAGACAAAAATAAATAGTATAGGAACCATAAAGCACATTTAGATGGCAGGAGAAATTTCTAGACTGTATCTTTCAGTTCAGTAAAACATTACATTGTTTTAAGAAGGGATTTAAAGTCAACACCGATGACTCCTGTATTTTCCCACTCATCCATAATCTCGTCTGAAACCTGGTATTTATTGTAAAATGAGTAATAATAATGATTCATTAAGGATTCAGGCTCTTTCCCTTCCTGCAGTAGGAGCACACACTCCAAAATGGAGGTCTGAACAGCAGGATTAATGTCACCTAAAGAGAAACAAAATGCAGCCTGTGCTCTTTAAGCTGTATTTGTCAGTAATAAGCGCATGCCTTGATACGTGTAATGATTTTTGAAAAGTATATTTTGACTATATGTAATATTGCATGTAATAAATATAATTACGGCCTCGCCAAGTAACACAGTCACCCGAAGAAAAGGGAGAGGAAAAGAAATCAAATCTCGACCTGAATGAGGCTGAATTCAGCTTGCGCAGGGATCGGATCACGTTTTTAAAGCAGCAGCAGCAGCAGCAGTTTATTGATTTATATGGGGCCGTAATTGCTTCAGCGTGTTCTGGATGACTCCCCCATAATTGAGGCCTGGCAAAAGCGTGGCTCCTTGGACACAGCCAGACAGCGGGTAGAGAGAGGCACCCCACCCACTTACCTCGTGCCAGGCAGAGGGGAGAAGAACCCCGATCCCACCGCCGGCTTTGGTAACGACCGCACTTCAAACGCTAGCGTGGCTGAAGATGCGGTTTAAAGCACCGCTACGTGCACGGTAGCTTGTTTCGGGACGCTTTTTACGTTGCTGAAAATTCCAAACAGTCTGAGGCTCACGCTTTGGCACGGAATCATATCACTTCCATGGTACGTTCAAGGTTCGCTTCTGCCCATTAGCTGGTTTCACTTCATTTGTATCAGGTTGACATTTAGCGTCCTCTCTTGCCACAAATCAAATATTAGCTCAACCTTACGCACAAAGCCATGATTCATCTGAGATTTGTACTTCAAGCAGGTCCGAATTCCCAAACTCTCCCCTCTGTTTTCAGTTTTCCATACATACAGCAATTGGAAACAATCATTTCTCATAAGACGTTTGTGAAACCCCAGCGAAAGCCCGGTTAAATCCCTTTTTTGGGCCGTACACGTTGACATTGGCATTGCCTCGTCTCCACGAGCAGGTCAAACTGTTTCATTTCGATTTCAGATTTCAAACAACATTATTTATCTACCGGTTTAATTCTGGTCTTCTGGTCTGGTCTCATCCGTCTATAAATTCAGCAGGCAGATGTGAAGAACGTAGCTGAGAAGGTAATTTGGCCCTTGAGGACTTTAAACTATTTAACATTTAACACCGTGATTCACCAAAACGGGATCCACAGTCTGTCTTTGTGTCTCTTATGTAACTCTTCCACCGGTTTCCAGTCAAGCTTCATTAGGATGAATCAGAACCAAGTTAATTTGGAGACCTTCTAATGCGGAAAGCGAGCACCGTCATCAATCAGGAGTGGCCTTGTGTGTGTGGGTGTGTGTGTGTGTTTGCTTACTGTATTGACCCCCTGTTACTCAGGCAACATCGAATATTAACACGCAAACTCGCTCTCTAGCAATATGAGTCATAACCTACCTTGAGTGCTTCCATCTGAACACACCTTTTGGACATGAGATGAAATGCTTGGCCCCCTAAGCGGACTGAACTCTTAAATAATTATTACGTCCATAGCCTGATTAGTTTTCGCAACCAAAATTGCGCTGTTTTCTCGTCAGACGTGTGGATCAGAGGCGGTTTTGTTGAAACACTAAGCTGAAAGGAAGCCGACACTTGAAACCTATCAAGTGAGAGTGGGCAAGAAAAACAAAAGGAATAAGGAAAGGAATTTAGGAAAGAGCTAAAAACACTCACCAGAGGCAACAACAATCTCTTCACATTGCTCCCAGGCTTTTATTTTTCTTCATAAATGCTCCACAATCAAATTTACCCTGGGGTTGTATTTAACAGATTAAAATAAAAACAAGTTTTTCTTCCATTATTTTTGTAGCAAATAGATGCTAATTGCAGGTAGGAGATTTCTGGAATGTTGTGAATGGGGAACTGAAGAAATGTCCGACCAGATGATGGGTCTCGGGAATCATTAGATGTTTAAATTAGTTGGTTTAAAGTGTTGTATCTTAATGACCTCTGTATAGCAAAAGGTGCTAGTTTTTTAACAAGAAGCGCTTGTTTTATTCATGCTGATATATCTTTATGGAATGGAATGGATGATGGATAAGCTGCATCTCAATCAGCTCTCTAGCTTTCTAGCTAGTGTATATGGTGTACACAATTTCAGGCACTGGTAAGGATGACAATTTCTGCCGACAACATGAGGTCAGCTTTATACGTCTGATAAATATGTGCGCTAAAATCACACGAATTTCTGTCACAAATAAACTGTATATAGAACATCAAATAATGCTAAAAAACGCTAAGGTATAACAGTATTCATTGAAGAGCTACAACAACCATAACAATCTACTTACATTAGTAGATGCGCCATTTATTTCTGTTTCAAAAAGTAAAAATGAATGTTCCACAGTTTTTGTGGTGCACTGTGAGATTTTTTAGGGAGCTATTTTGTGATTTAAAAAGAGACAACTCTAAAAATGGCCGATTCCCTGATCAGTGCCCTAGCTAGTGAACTATAAAGCAGATTGAGACGCAGCCTTCAGAAAAATGAACAGCTAAGTAGCAAGTTAGCTTGCTGTTTAGCGGCTTGGGAAAAACTTAGCGATGACTAGCGCTAGGTAAAGAATATTTTCTTTATTTTTTGTTTTATCTTTATCATGTTTAATATGTTCTGTACTTTATATCAGTTAAAATGAATGTTGTGAAAAACAAAGGTTACTGTACAAAGAGTAAAAGGAAAAGTCTCAAACAAGCTGTTACCATAAAACGGTAACGTATTCGAATATAAACCGGTCTTTCGCAGCCAAAGGAGATCCGTGCTCCGTATTCATTATGTTCCTTATGTAAGCTACTCTTCCAGTTAAGCTATGGCAAGATAAGATGGAAGAAGAGGTTAAAGTGTCCGATTCCTCAGAACCCACCGGAAAGCTAAGTGTCCTAGCGGCATGGATGTGAGGAGATCCGTCATGGTGTCGGAAATGAAATATGGACATGCGTTCTGTGGGTTTCGGATGTCTATGCAAGATTTATGAAGAGGAAAGAACAGTCTGGAAGCGAATGCTAGGAAGTCGCTGATTTGTACTTTGTGGATGAAGTGAGGATGAAGATGAAGATGCTAGATTAGAAATTTGGCAATCTGTTACAGGATTTCACTGGAAATGTTTCACACTGAAGTGTATCACAAGGACCAAAATGATGCAAGAACCTCTGCCTCAGTCTGGTCTCGCCTGTCTGGGAAAGAGAGAGAGAGAGAGACAAAGAGAGAGAAACAGAGAGATAGAGAGAGAGTGAGCGAGGAAGTAAGTGAGAAAGAGAGAGAGAGAGAGAGAGAGAGAGACAGAAAAAGAGAGTGTGTGAGAGATAGAAAGACAGAGAGAGAGAGAGAAAGGGAAAGGCAGAAAGAGAGAGTGTGTATGTGTGTGTGTGTGTGTGTGAGAGAGAGAGCGAGAGAGAGACAGAGAGAGAGGGTGTGTGAGAAGGAGAGAGAGAGATAGCAGACGCTTTTCCTGGTCAGCGGGTTCACGGCGGTCAGCGTGAGTCCTGCGGGAGGGAGAACACACTGCTGGCAGAGAGACGATGGAGGAAGGTCAGGTCACACGCGCCGATCGAAGGCAGACAGACACTCGAGTCGCCGGCGAGACTCCAGCATGGCTTTAATGCAGGCTCCGGGCGCCAGGCACCTGTGAGAACCTGCATACGCCTTTCATTCCTACTGAAAACACTGCAGTATGACTGCAGCTCAATATCAGCACACTGAGGAAAAAACTCAGCTTCTAAAACTTTAGAGTTAATCAGATAGAGTAAAGTGTTGGGTGTGAGAGTCTCTTCTCCATCTGTACGCCTATATTTATTGGTTTATCTATCTATCCATCCATCCATCCATTTTCTCTACCTCGTATCCTAAACATGGGCACAGAAACTTGGAGACTAACCCAGGCGACACCCTGGACAAGGTGCCAGCCCATCATATACATACATCATATACACACACACACACTATGAACAATTTAGAGAGACTGATACATCTACAACACGTCTTTGGACTGGGGGAGGAAACCGGAGAACCCAGAGGAAACCCTCGAAGTATGGAGAGAACAGGTAAACTCCACTCATATATACACACACACACACACTATGGACAATTTAGAGATACCAGTAAATCTACACACGTCTTTGGACCGGGGGAAGAAACCGGAGAACCCAGAGGAAAAAACCCCTGCAGCATAGGGAGAACATATAACCCACACACACAATGTGGAGACAGGAATCAAACCCCCCAACAAGCTAACCACTAAACCACCACGGAACCAATGTAACAAGTAGAACCCTTTAGGAAACTAAGAACCCTTATCCAGTGGACTTGAACAAAGCAATGTATTAAAGTAACAACGTCTTCCATTTTTTAAAGTGTAAACCTGTTTTCAAACTGTACTCCAGACTTAAAGCGATAATAAAAATGTACAAAGAGCCTTAAATGATTCTTAAAGAAGCCTCTGAAGTAGGGTTCTACATAGAACTTTTAAAGGCTCCTTCATTAGCATAAACCAAACCAAAGAAGCTTTAAGGATTCTAGATATTATTCTTTGTGTTTCTACATATAACAAATAAAACCTTTGTCGAAGAAATTTTTTTAATTTACCTTTTGAGAACCTTGAATAGTTTCTGGGGGAAAATATAATATACGCAAATAAACTACACGAAAGACTCTTTGGGGTGGTTAAGTTTTTTAAAGGGATTTTCTGCACTGTTGTAGGGTTCTAGCTTTGAGTTCTGTCAGAAGTATAGAACCTGGGCTCTTTCTGCTTCACTGCTGCAGATTAGAACATGACTTTTAGCTCAGTTTTAGTCTGAACTTGTTTGTTTCTCTTCATGCTTTCATTTTTTTAACTCTGCAACTCGACAGCCCGGGATGATTTCAGCTCCACAGACACGCGGTGAAGACCGGAGAACGGAGCGTATGGACATTAGCAGCAGAACCGAGTAAAGTGAAGCTTATCCCTGAAGATCCTCTGACTCCACCGCTGTTTCTCTGACTCACGCCTGACGTCACGCTCATCACACGCCGTGTGCTGGAGGAGAGAAAGTCACACTGACCCACTTCTGCTGAAGTCTCCGTCTGTTTGTTCACTCTGCTTGGTTTTTAGCTGTTTATTTTTGGGAAAGGAGGGGAAAAAGAAAGGAAAGGGAAGAAAGAAAGAATGGGAAGACAGATTGAAGGTAAAAAAGGAAAGGATGGGAGAAAGAAAGAAAGAAAGAAAGAAAGAAAGAAAGAAAGAAAGAAAGAAAGAAAGAAAGAAAGAAAGAAAGAAAGAAAGAAAGAAAGAAAGAGAAGAGAAGAGAAGGGGATGAAGAGGCAAACCAAAGAAAGAAAGAAAGAAAGAAAGAGAGAGAGTTAGAGAGAGAGAAGTAATCTATTTTGTGAGGGCTGCACACATCAGAAAGGACAGACAGCGAAACTGACACTCACACTAACACACACAGACACTGACACTAACAATGACACTGACACTCACACAGACACACACAGACACTCACACTGACACTAACAATGACACTGACACTCACACAGACACACACACAGACACTCGCACTGACACTAACAATGACACTGACACTCACACAGACACTCACACAGACACTCACACAGACACTGACACTAACAATGACACTAACACAGACACTGACACTAACAGACACTGACAATGACACTGACACTAACAATGACACTGACACTAACACAGACACTGACAATGACACTGACACTAACAATGACACTGACACTAACAATGACACTGACACTAACACAGACACTAACAATGACACTGACACTAACAATGACACTGACAATGACACTGACAATGACACTGACACTAACAATGACACTGACACTCACACAGACACTGACAATGACACTGACAATGACACTGACACTCACACAGACACTGACACTAACAATGACACTGACACTCACACAGACACTGACAATGACACTGACAATGACACTGACACTCACACAGACACTGACACTAACAATGACACTGACACAGACACTGACACTAACACTAACACAGACACTAACAATGACACTGACACTAACAGACACTGACACTAACAATGACACTGACAATGACACTGACACTCACACAGACACTGACACTAACAATGACACTGACACTCACACAGACACTGACACTAACACTAACAATGACACAGACACTAACAATGACACAGACACTAACAATGACACTGACACTAACAGACACTGACACTAACAATGACACTGACAATGACACTGACACTCACACAGACACTGACACTAACAATGACACTGACACTCACACAGACACTGACACTAACACTAACACAGACACTAACAATGACACAGACACTAACAATGACACTGACACTAACAGACACTGACACTAACAATGACACTGACAATGACACTGACACTCACACAGACACTGACACTAACAATGACACTGACACTCACACAGACACTGACACTAACACTAACACAGACACTAACAATGACACTGACACTAACAATGACACTGACACTAACAGACACTGACACTAACAATGACACTGACAATGACACTGACACTCACACAGACACTGACACTAACAATGACACTGACACTCACACAGACACTGACACTAACACTAACACAGACACTAACAATGACAGACACTAACACAGACACTAACAATGACACAGACACTAACAATGACACAGACACTAACAATGACACAGACACTGACACTGACACTGACACTCACAGACACTGACACTAACAATGACACTGACACTCACACAGACACTAACACTAACACAGACACTAACAATGACACTGACACTAACAATGACACTGACACTAACACAGACACTAACAATGACACAGACACTAACAATGACACTGATAATGACACTGACACTAACAATGACACTAACACAGACACTAACAATGACACAGACACTAACAATGACACTGACACAGACACTGACACTAACAATGACACTGACACTCACACAGACACACACAGACACTCACACTGACACTAACAATAACACTGACACTCACACAGACACACACACAGACACTCGCACTGACACTAACAATGACACTGACACTCACACTGACACTCACACAGACACTCACACAGACACTGACACTAACAATGACACTAACACAGACACTGACACTAACAGACACTGACAATGACACTGACACTAACAATGACACTGACACTAACAATGACACTGACACTAACACAGACACTGACACTAACACAGACACTGACACTAACACTAACACAGACACTAACAATGACACTGACACTAACAATGACACTAACAATGACACTAACAATGACACTGACACTAACAATGACACTAACAATGACACTGACACTAACAATGACACAGACACTAACAATGACACTGACACAGACACTGACACTAACAATGACACAGACACTAACAATGACACTGACACTAACAATGACACTAACAATGACACTGACACTAACACAGACACTAACAATGACACAGACACTAACAATGACACAGACAATGACACTGACACTCACACAGACACTGACACTAACAGACACTGACACTAACACAGACACTGACACTAACAGACACTGACAATGACACTGACACTAACAGACACTGACACTAACACAGACACTAACAATGACACTGACAATGACACTGACACTCACACAGACACTGACACTAACAATGACACTGACACTCACACAGACACTAACAATGACACAGACACTAACAATGACACTGACAATGACACTGACACTAACAATGACTAACACAGACACTAACAATGACACTGACACTCACACAGACACTAACACTAACACAGACACTAACAATGACACTGACACTAACAGACACTGACACTAACACAGACACTGACACTAACACAGACACTAACAATGACACTCACACAGACACTGACACTAACAATGACACTGACACTGACACTGACACTAACAATGACACTGACACTCACACAGACACTGACACTAACAATGACACTGACACTAACACAGACACTAACAATGACACTGACAATGACACTGACAATGACACTGACAATGACACTGACACTAACAATGACACTGACAATGACACTGACACTAACAATGACACTGACACTAACACTGACACTAACAATGACACTGACACTAACACAGACACTGACACTAACAATGACACTGACACTAACACAGACACTAACAATGACACTGACACTAACAATGACACTGACAATGACACTGACAATGACACTGACACTAACAATGACACTGACACTAACACAGACACTAACAATGACACTGACACTAACAATGACACTGACAATGACACTGACACTAACAATGACACTAACAATGACACTGACACTAACAGACACTGACACTAACAGACACTGACACTAACACAGACACTAACAATGACACTGAGTGACACTGACACTCACACAGACACTGACAATAACAATGACACTGACACTCACACTGACACTAACACAGACACTAACAATGACACTGACACTAACAATGACACTGACACTAACAATGACACTGACACTAACAGACACTGACACTAACAATGACACTGACAATGACACTGACACTCACACAGACACTAACAATGACACTAACAATGACACTGACACTCACACAGACACTGACACTAACACTAACACAGACACTGACAATGACACTGACAATGACACTGACAATGACACTGACAATGACACTGACACTAACACAGACACTAACAATGACACTGACACTAACAATGACACTGACAATGACACTGACACTGACACTGACTAACAATGACACTAACAATTACACTGACACTAACACAGACACTAACAATGACACTGACACTAACAATGACACTGACAATGACACTGACACTAACAATGACACTAACAATGACACTGACACTAACACAGACACTGACAATGACACTGACACTAACAATGACACTGACACTAACAATGACACAGACACTAACAATGACACTGACAATGACACTGACACTCACACAGACACTGACACTAACACAGACACTAACAGACACTGACACTAACAATGACACTGACACTAACAATGGCACTGACACTAACAATGACACTGACAATGACACTGACACTAACAGACACTGACACTAACAATGGCACTGACACTAACAATGGCACTGACACTAACAGACACTGACACTAACAATGGCACCTCCACTAACAGACACTGACACTAACACAGACACTAACAATGACACTGACACTCACACAGACACTAACAATGACACTGACTCACACAGACACTGACACTAACAGACACTGACACTCACACAGACACTGACACTAACAATGACACTGACACTCACACAGACACTCACACAGTCACTGAC
The DNA here is from genome assembly GCF_019097595.1 of Hemibagrus wyckioides. NCBI lineage: Eukaryota > Metazoa > Chordata > Actinopteri > Siluriformes > Bagridae > Hemibagrus > Hemibagrus wyckioides. Next base: position 19,099,034 of record NC_080728.1, on the reverse strand, counting down.
ACCAACATTCGCACCGATACAGACATCGACACTGACTCCAACATTCGCACCAATACAGACATCGACACTGACACTGACTCCAACATTCGCACCGATACAGACATCGACACTGACACTGATTCCAACATTCGCACCGATACAGACATCGACACTGACACTGATTCCAACATTCGCACCGATACAGACATCGACACTGACACTGATTCCAACATTCGCACCGATACAGACATCGAAACTGACACTGACTCCAACATTCGCACCGATACAGACATCGACACTGACACTGACTCCAACATTCGCACCGATACAGACATCGACACTGACACCAACATTCGCACCGATACAGACATCGACACTGACACCAACATTCGCACCGATACAGACATCGACACTGACACTGACTCCAACATTCGCACCGATACAGACATCGACACTGACACTGACTCCAACATTCGCACCGATACAGACATCGACACTGACACTGACTCCAACATTCACACCAACACTGACAATTGCACCAACACAGACACTCACAACAACACTCGCACCGACAGTGACACTTTCAGACACTGACAATCGCACCGACACTGACACTCGCACTAACACTGACAATCACACAGACACTGACACTCACACCGAACACTTGCACTGACTCTGACAATCGCACTGACACTCACATCGACACTGACACTCGCACCAACACTGACAATTGCACCAACAGTGACACTCGCACCGAGACTGATGCTGAACACCAACACAGATACCTACACTCGCACCAACACTGGCACATACACAGACACTCACACAGACACTGAAACTGGAGACTCCTTCCATAAATAAGCATCTTCTTACGCCTAATCAATTTACACTGTCTTTAAATCAGTGCCACTTTCATCAATCAGTTTCACATCATTACTGAAAATAAAGAAAGAGCGAAAGAATTCACCTTTCATCTGCAGAACTTTTACCTTCCGGATATCTGGATGATGTAGATTCCTGTTAACTTTATCATGGAATATTCCAGATGCTTCCGAGGGGTGAATGAGTTCAGGTAACACAGTGGAGGGAATGAACTGAAATGTCATGACCGAGTCTTGGAAAAAGAGATGCACTCTGATGGAAGAATCATATATATTTTATTGATTAGATTTGTAAGGTATACAGTTCCAGACTGCTGGGGAGAGATAAATATGTAGTGAATGGTTTTAAAAGTTATAATATATTCTGAAACACATACATGTGAAGGTTGTCTTTTCTTTGCATAGAGTAAGAACAAGTCTGTGAGGAAATGTGAAATTCATCCACATCCCAAAGCCTGAGCGTTTTTTTTTCTTTTTTTTGTGATGTGATGCGAATGGACAGCTTTAGTTTGGACGGCACGCTCATGCTCTAGGTGGGAGGTGACAGCTTATTCCCAGCAGTGTGACCTCCTCTCTCTCTCTCATTCTCTCTCTGTCATTCTCTCTCTCTCTCTCTCTCTGTCCATCCCTGAAATGTACACGGTGGCCTTTTTTCCCTCTGCGGCTTTGAGTCATGCCTCACTCCAGCGTGCCCCAGTGGAGCAAAACCTTTCTAGGAACTAGGCTCTAACTCTCTTTGCCCTGGTAATGAATGTGCCGTGTGTTCGTGAGAGAGCCGAGAGAGCTCATTCCTCCACGGTCAGCCAGACCGACATGGACAAAAACTCAGCCGAGCAGCCAGACAAAGCATCCATCACTCACGCGCAGATGATCCCGTGCAAATAAATACTCTCTTCTGTAAGCCTTTTTTTTTCGGGTGCACCTCACATTCACCGAAGAGAAGAGAAGAGAAGAGAAGAGAAGAGAAGAGAAGAGAAGAGAAGAGAAGAGAAGAGAAGAGAAGAGAAGAGAAGAGAAGAGAAGAGGCGTTTAGCCGAACACTTACATCTCCACCGATTGCGTTACCACCCTCACCTTCACCTTCACCGTGCTGAATTAACAGCTACGGGGGTCTCACGGGTTCCTGACTCGGAAGAACCAAACTGTACTTCAACAAGTCTCTGTGGAGCTTTGGTTAGGCAAAAGCTTTAAAGGTACATCAGCCATGTACCTGCCAAAGGTGTAAACAAACATATATCATACCTACCACAGCAGCACGTGCACACTTGATGGTTCCATCACGTCGGACGCTAGGCTACAGTTGTACAATTTGGAAGCTTTATTAATTAATTAATTATTTAATTAATTGATTAATTATTTTTTTAAAAAAAGGAAGTACAGAGAAGCTGTAGGAACGCTCTAGGTGTTGATTCAGGACCGAGTCTGAAAATCTAAAGTGCGTAAAACAGGTTGGGAATAAAAAGACGCGTAAAAGCGCACGTAGCGTGACTGTTCAACACACACATGCGCGCACGCACGCGCGCACATACACAGTGTTTCGGGTGGCACTGTGAAATCCCAAGAAGAGGAAGAAGAATCGAGCGGGATCTTTGGACAGATCAAAATTCAGTCCTGTTCTAAGAAACGGGGAACAGGGGGAGGGATGACGTAATTTGAAATCGGGCCCAAAAATCCTCAGCGAATAACTTAGCACACACGAGGTAGCGGGCGAGTGCTGCCCCAGCTGTTTCCTGTTGAAAATGTCTCCGTAATGTAGATAAATGTGAGGGATTTTCTCCACTAAATCCGTCTCCTGTCCGCTAAATCTCACGTCTCCGAATCGAGCCTGCGCAATGGAACAAAGTCGGAATATCGAGACGTGACACCGGCACCGCGTTTCCTCCTCGCCGCTTCTTTTCTTCCAGCTTTTTTAAAAAGAAATTTTTACATTTTCATGTCTATATTTTTTTTTAATTATCATATTTTTTAATTTTAATGACTTTGGGACAAGTGTTTTCTCCGGACAGACGCTGGGATGTCTAGAGGACAATTGGGTGATGTCCTAAAGGTAACTTCTCACATTTATTAACAACAACAACAAATTATTTGCAACCTGCCTCAAATTTAAAGCACATATATCTGTTTAATTGTAATTTAAAAAAAAAAGATGCTCGTGCACAAGAGCAATACAGAAACATTGTATTGCTCTTGACAGGGTGTTAAATCTTTTTTTTTTTTTGCATGCATGCATGCACAGATTAGACGATGCGCCCTGACAAACTTTGTGCACGCTTTTTTGGGGGATAAAATCGGTTGTGTTGTAAAAGCTGCATCAGTTCATTCGCATGACCGCACAAGTTCTGCTGGAATCCGTATTGCTGAGTGTGCATGATATTAGAAACGCTGTTGAATCCGTGAACGCGCACAGACGTCGATGCGTAAATTGCACTTCTGGTCTTTTTTTTTTTTTTTTTTTTTTTTTTTGGTGAGTGATTATTTTATCAGCGCGCGCGATAGATAACCTGAAGCTTATAAAAAAGAAAGGAAGAAAGAGGTTAGGTTGTTTAGTTTTTTTATTTGTTTGCCTATAGGCTATTTGCAGGGATCGTGTTTAATACTTTGGATGCACGTGCCAGCATCTTCAAGGTGGGGCGAATAAATAAATAAATAAATAAATAAGTAAATGAAAACTTTTTCATTGCCATATAACATTTCCAGATTTTTCTCCAGTGACTTGTTATGACGCACGAGCCATGATTATTTACCGGGAACATGACGGAGTTAACTGTCTGCTTGTGATAATTGAGTGTTAAACGGCGTGTTGTCTTGGGCTGGGTTTCAGTTTGAAGGCTCTTCAAGTCTCTCTCTCCCTCTCTCTCTCTCTCTCTCTCTCTCTCTCTCTCTCTCTCTCTCTCTCTCGGATGCAGTGGACCATGCGCTGTGTGTCTCGCGGCCGCGCGCTCGCCCGGCTGCTGCTGCTGCTGTGCGCGCTCGCGCTGACGCCGGTGGAGGCGAGGGCGGGGCCTGAGACTCTGTGCGGGGCGGAGCTGGTGGACACGCTGCAGTTTGTGTGCGGGGACCGGGGCTTTTATTTCAGTAAGTGCAACTTTTTTATTTATTCATAAAGACTTCCTTTGCTGCTGTTCCTCCGCCCGCTGCTGCTCCTGCTGCTCTTCTTCACCGTGCTGCCAGAAGTGCTAATGTGCTCCTCATAAATAAATTAAAATAAAAGAAATGCAAGCTTTCGCTTCTGGCTTCAGTTCGATTTAAATGAAAAGGCTTTCAGATAACTTGCTCTCTCCAGGGTTGTTACAGTATATCGACTCTGATGCTCAGATAACGATACCAAATACCTGATATAGGAATAATCCAATGGCTAAATAAATAAGTAAATTATATATTATCTTTTAATAGTAATTTAAATAATAAATTATTTATTTGTTTGTTTGTTGACTGATTTATTAAATAATAAATAGTAGATGATCCCAGGCCTGAGCTTTGGTTTGTGGTGAGTTTCCTCTGTGCAGGATTTTCTCTGGGTTGTCTGCTTTCCTCCGATCTCCCCAAAACATGCTAGTGTGAATGAATGAGTGTGTGAGTGAATAAGTGTGGAAATGAGCGAGTGAATATATGTGTAAATGAGTGTGGAATGAATGAGTGTGTGAGTAAATGAGCAAGTGAATGAGTGTGTCAATGAGTGAATGAGTGTGACAATGAATGAGTGAGTGAATGAGTGTGTCTGAGTGAGTGAGTGAACGAGTTTGTCAGTGAGTGAGTGTGTCAATGAGTGAGTGAGTGAACGAGTCTGTCAGTGAGTGTGTCAATGAGTGAGTGAGTAAACGAGTTTGTCAGTGAGTGAGTGAGTGTGTCTGAGTGAGTGAACGAGTGTCAGTGAGTGTGTCAATGAGTGAGTGAGTGAGTTTGTCAGTGAGTGAGTGAGTGTGTCAGTGAGTGAGTGTCAATGAGTGTGTCTATGAGTGAGTGAACGAGTTTGTCAGTGAGTGTCAATGAGTGAGTGAGTGAACGAGTTTGTCAGTGAGTGAGTGAACGAGTTTGTCAGTGAGTGAGTGAACGAGTGTGTCTGTGAGTGAGTGAATGAGTGTGTCTGTGAGTGAATGAGTTTCAGTGAGTGAGTGAGTGAGTGTGTCAGTGAGTGAGTGTGTCAGTGAGTGAGTGTGTCAGTGAGTGTCAATGAGTGTGTCTATGAGTGAGTGAATGAGTGTCTGTGAGTGAGTGAGTGTGTCAGTGAGTGAGTGTGTCAGTGAGTGAGTGAGTGTCAGTGAGTGTGAGTGTGTCAGTGAGTAAGTGTCAATGAGTGTGTCTGTGAGTGAGTGAATGAGTGTCTGTGAGTGAGTGAATGAGTGTGTCAGTGAGTGAGTGAGTGTGTCAGTGAGTGAGTGAGTGTGTCAGTGAGTGAGTGAGTGTGTCAGTGAGTGAGTGTGTCAGTGAGTGAGTGTCAATGAGTGTGTCTGAGTGAGTGAGTGAACGAGTTTGTCAGTGAGTGTCAATGAGTGAGTGAGTGAACGAGTTTGTCAGTGAGTGTGTGTCTGTGAGTGAGTGTCAATGAGTGTGTCTGTGAGTGAGTGAATGAGTGTGTCTGTGAGTGAGTGTGTCTGTGAGTGAGTGTCAATGAGTGTGTCTGTGAGTGAGTGTCAATGAGTGTGTCTGTGAGTGAGTGAATGAGTGTGTCTGTGAGTGAGTGAGTGTGTCAGTGAGTGAGTGTCAATGAGTGTGTCTGTGAGTGAACGAGTTTGTGAGTGAGTGAGTGTCAGTGAGTGAGTGTCAGTGAGTGAGTGTCAGTGAGTGAGTGTCAGTGAGTGAGTGTCAGTGAGTGAGTGAGTCAGTGAGTGAGTGAGTCAGTGAGTGAGTGTGTCAGTGAGTGAGTGTCAATGAGTGAGTGAGTGAATGAGTGTCTGAGTGAGTGAGTGAACGAGTTTGTCAGTGAGTGAGTGAGTGTCAGTGTGTCAGTGAGTGAGTGTCAGTGTGTCAGTGAGTGAGTGTCAGTGTGTCTGTGAGTGAGTGAACAAGTTTGTCAGTGAGTGAGTGTGTCAGTGTGTCAGTGAGTGAGTGTCAGTGAGTGAGTGAGTGTGTCAGTGAGTGAGTGTCAATGAGTGTGTCTGTGAGTGAGTGAATGAGTGTGTCAGTGAGTGTGTCAGTGAGTGAGTGTCAATGAGTGTGTCTGTGAGTGAGTGAACGAGTTTGTGAGTGAGTGTGTCAGTGAGTGAGTGAATGAGTGTGTCAGTGAGTGAGTGTGTCAGTGAGTGAGTGTGTCAGTGTGTCAGTGAGTCAGTGTGTCAGTGAGTGAGTGAGTGAATGAGTGTGTCTGAGTGAGTGAGTGAACGAGTGTGTCAGTGAGTGTGTCAATGAGTGAGTGAGTGAACAAGTTTGTCAGTGAGTGAGTGAGTCAGTGAGTGAGTGTGAATGAGTGTCAGTGAGTGAGTGTGTCAGTGAGTGAGTGTGTCAGTGAGTGAGTGTGTCAGTGAGTGAGTGTGTCAATGAGTGAGTGTGTCAATGAGTGAACGAGTTTGTCAATGAGTGAACGAGTTTGTCAATGAGTGAATGATTGTGTCAGTGAGTGAGTGTGTCAGTGTGTCAATGAGTGAGTGAGTGAGTGAACGAGTGTGTCAGTGAGTGTGTCAATGAGTGAGTGAACGAGTTTGTCAGTGAGTGAGTGAACGAGTTTGTCAATGAGTGAATGAGTGAGTGTGGCAATGAGTGTGTCAATGAGCGAGTGAGTGAACGAGTTTGTCAATGAGTGAGAGAAAGTATATAATAAGTGTATGAATAAATGAAATTATGAATAAATGTTTCATGAGTGAGTGTTTATAAGTGTTTAGTGAGTGTTAATAAGTACATGTGTGAATGAGTGCATGTGTGAATAAGTATGAGTGAGTGTGTGAATAAGTATATGTGTGATTCAATGAGTGTGAATGAGTATGTCAGTGATTGAGTGGATGTGTGAGTGCTTGAATGAGTGTGTGAGTGAATGAATGTGTGAATGAATGAATGAATGAATGATTAAACAAGTGAATGTGTGTGAGTGAATGAATGGTTGAGTGAATGAGTGTGTGAGTGAACAGTCTACACAGCAGCTAGGATGTAATGAGTCTACAGTCGAGATATCGCACTATATCATGATACAGTATCTCTTCAATCTGACTCACTCATAATAAAACACCAATATAGCATGAGTCTGTTTAAATACTGTGGTCTGGATGATGAATCAGGATCAGAGATCCGTGCTGACAGAGAAACGAGGTGCGACCTCGATGCGATAGCGCAGTGTGGCTGAAGCTCTGCGAGAGAGAGACTGAGAAAAGAGGGAGGAACCCAGCGGAGAACATGGAGCACCCCTGTAATTTCTCTTCCCTCCTGATACTTAATTCATGCGCTGAAACCAACCCCTCGAGTGTGTTTGATGTGGAGAACACGGAGGCACAAGGTGTTCTCTGACTCGAAGAGACGCTCTGGAGCAGCTGGAGAGGTTCGTTAAGTAAGATGCCTTAAATAATTTGTGTGGTGAAGAGAAGAGGCATGAGTCTGACTAGAGGGAAAACGTGGCTCGCTGTCTAGCAGACTACAGGAGAAATATCCGGGGTGAGGAACAAGAGAAATGTTTAAAAATCTGTATTTATGTAAGGGCAAGTTCGTCTCTCCAGTTGTTACTCGGAATGTGGTCGGGATGATTACTCATCCCTAACAAGTGATAACCGGTGATGCTACGTATGGGACATAAACTGTTATGCTAATGAACAGATGATACAGATTTAGATGTATTTCCTTATTTTATTCCCCAACAAGGTTTGGCTTGGGAATCGACATGCTGTCAGAAATTAAACTAATTAAACTAAGCGATTATATGCTAAGCAAGCAAAGCCATCATAAATTATGTTCGTTTACATACGAGGTTCATGTTAGCAAGTGACAACACTTATTTATTTTCATTGTATGTCCAGTCTACCACACGTAAGACCAAACATCAGAGCGATATTTAATCTAGTTTTTCTCTACGCAAATGAGGTATGATGCGCTAAAGTGAGGAAAATCCAATCACCTCTTTGACCTGTGGATCCTTCACCTCTTGCTCACGGCTGGTGGTTTCATCTCATCATTAAATGCGTCCAGAGATTTAGTGTTGAAAAATAAACCGTGGAAGGAAGCAGCAGAGATTGTCGAGGTCTCTGAGGAGAGTATGTAGCTATAGCTAGCTTGCTTTGCTAGTCTGCCAGTGAAGCGAGTGATATGTCATATGCAAATCAAACAACCAGGTACTTTGTATTGTGTAGATTTTCATTGAAAAAAAAAATATGCTGGAAAGGTCACGGTTATAATCAGAAGCTATGAGTGAGAGTACTACACCCAGGGGGTGCTGTTTGAGCACCTCTTTTTTTGAACATGGCTTAGAAACAGAAATAGAAATAAAACTAGCTCATATAGCTGAGATAAAACACAGGTATTTGATTTTTTTCTGATTTGTGCAATGCATTAATCAGTTAATCCCCTAATTATGGAACAAAATCAAGGTATAGACAAGATAAGGATAGTTATATGGAAGTGTGATATCTAATTTTTGTGATTTAAAAGAAATCATCCATAAACCCAACAATAAAACAACACAACAATAAAAACTAAACGTTATCGACAGTCTATCGCCAATGATGTGAAATTTCTTCTTCTGGACAGATCTAAAGACGCGTGAAAGTCTCGGTCTCGGTCTCAGCCTCGGTCTCAGTCTCAGCCTGTCGCTCTGACATGCACTCGGCTTTGCGTTCTGACAAGTGGATGTAAGGCGGCACCGAAAAAGATTCATTTTACACTCGTTGTGTAAAAAGTCGAACCTGAATGAAGCTCGAACTGAGAACGGAAAGTTACTTTTCCTGTCAACAGCCACGAGGCTGTTCAGTGGTCAAAAAAAGAGGAGTTGGCCAGATCCTTTATGGCCTTTCGGTGACCGAGGGTTTGTTTTTTCTCTGAGCCGGGTCCAAAGCAAACACATTTACGGTAATCTGAACTTTCTGTGAAACTGTTGCATCATTACCGCATGCTGAAAGTGGAACAGGACTGGCCGGGTACAGCGCATAAACCCAGAGGTTTGAGTTGTTAAGTGGAAATTATTAGGACACTGCTTCAATGTTGAGTTTTATTACACAGGAAGGATTATTTTAGTAATCAGCTAATCTGGGCGGTAGATTATAGACTCTTTCACTGGAGAGATTTTCCCAAAGCAAGAATGCCAAATGAGGATTTTTGTTAGTGGTGAGATTTGAACTCACAACCTTCTGGTCACTGCTACAGACAGCTCCCTAACCATCACCACCACATCAGCCTGCCTGCCACGTCACTGCTAATGACTCACATTATCTGATTTTTCTTTTCACAGGAGCCATAAAAACTAAGGTTTTTATCCAGAGTTTAGCTTTAGGTCGTTTTCGCACTTGCATGTTTGGTGGCCGAGACTTCGGTTCGTTTGATGCAGAGTGAAAGCTGTTTCCGAGCTCGAGAGAGCTCCAGAGGTCATGTTTCTTTTGAACATGGTGGTCTGGGGCCTGCTGTAACAGAACCATGACCTGTGTTTTGTGTAGTGTGTGAAACGTGTATGGTCAATGCTTATGGAGTAAAGTGATGTGATTTGGTTCATCTAGTCACGTTACTACCTGCACTGGATAAAAACTGGACTTGTGCAGTCAAGCTACGCTGAAATTCAAATGCAAAGTTGTGATTATAAGCCCCACCCAGAAACAGGCCAGGAATCACTTCTTAGTGAGGATTTGAGTTATCAGAACAACACTGTTACAAATAATGGTTCCAGAAAGAACCAAAAAGGGGTTTTTACTGTGATGTTATAGAAGAACCATTTTTGGTTTCATAAAGAACCTTTCGGTAATTAGTTCTTAGAAGAAATCCTTGTTTCTGAGTACCTAAAAGCATCTCCAGAACATTTACAATGAAGAACATTCCATGGGTTTTAAACCACAAATCCTGACAAAGACCCATTAAGAACCTTTGTAAGGGTGTGCAGTAAATAAGGCAAGTGAAAGAACCATTTTAAGTTCTGTACAGAACCCTAAAACAGAGGGTTCCTTCTGTGGTTCACCAAAGAACCTTTCATTAAAGGGTTCATGAAAGAACCCTATTTTTTCTGAGTCCAGATAGAACATTTTTATAGTCTAAAGAACCCTTTTTCACTAAAAAAGTACCTTTTGTTCAAAGTAAACGTTCCATGATTGTTAAGAACCGCAAACTCTGACAAAGAACCATTAGGAACCTTTATTTTTAAGAGTGTACATGTATAAATCAATGGGAAGAACCTTGATTTAGGTTCTGTATAGACCCATTGATATTGAACCCTAAAAGCAGAGAAATCCTTAAAGAAACTTTTTGTAAATGGTTTTTAAGAGAACCCCATTTTTCTTAGTGCCATAAAGAACATTTGTGTTGGCTAAAGAACCTTTTTTTCACTACAAAGAACCTTTTTATGCATTAGAAAACCCTTTATGGATGTTATGAACCAGAAACCCTGACAAAGGACCATGTAAGAACCTTTATTTTTAAGAGTGAAGTGTGAAAATACCCTCGACACCATTGATACCATTGTCCAGCTGTTGGCTCACAAGCTTCTTCCTCTACGTATTTTTCTCCTTCCACCAGATATATTTGGTTGGACCTCTGGAGGAACCCTTAAACCAATGGTACTAGTTGCATTTTCTGGTTCTTCTACCTTTAGAGGAAACCCTTAAACATACCCTTGAAGAGTCCGCCAAGTACAGAGACAGTTAAATGTTAATTATTAAATGAAAGGCATGAACCGTTCTAGTGTAAGTGTGCACATTAAGAGCTAAAGAGCATCTTGGTACCAGATGCCCTGTGAAATACCACGTAGAACCCCAAAACAGAGTATTTCTGGATCTCTCTCTCCAAGTATAACTTTTTTAAGAGACTATTTAGAAACAAGAACATTTGAAGAACCCTTGAAGAGTTTTAAATATGTCCTTTGTTAATACTTGGGTTCTTTAAGGGTTTTTTAACCCAATTAAAGGTTTTTAGCATCTAGAAAAGGGTTCTGCTTTGAAACCATATCTAAAGGAACAACTGAAGAACCCTTAATTGTAGGTTATGAAATTGGCCAGGAGACAGGTAGAAGTACCAAAGCCTAGAAGTAATTAGCAATTCTTCAGAGGTTCTATCACATACCACAAGCGTTCTTCAAAGGGTTCTATATGCGATCGTTGGATAATTGAGGGCTATAAGCATAAAAAAAGAGACTGATGTGGAAAGTACTCTAATACAGGGCTGTGAACCCTTCCAGAAACTTAGAAGAAAGTATCAAGTACTATGAGATTGTAGCTTCTACAGGTTCTTTAAAAAGTGTTAACCCTTTAGCAAGGGTTTACTTGATAATTAAGGATTCTTAGCTCCCAGAAAAGCTAAAAGGGAACCATTTTTAATAGGAAAACACTGTTATATGGTTCTACAGAGAACCTTTAATGGGTCTGCCAGAAGGACACCCTTAAATGTTCTACATTTTAAAGAGTCTATCATCAATTGACTCAATAAAGGATTAAAAACAAGGTTATGTTAGCATTAGCTAGAACCAGAGTGCTAGACAGAGTGCTAGATAAAACCACTCCTGGCTGTTTGTTTCTTTGCCAAGACAGTAATAACGAAGCAAACTCAAAGTCCATTTCAAATCTCGAGTCTGAAAGGTTTCCTGCGAAAGGAAACGCATTTGTAATGCATAATGCATGCATGAGAGTTTTCTCAGTGAGCTTATTATACACGCCTAATGATGCATTCCCATTTTTTTCCAGAATCGGATTAACGTGTGGAAATTCCATCTTCGCTGTAAAGGAGATTATAAAATCTTTATCTGGGAAGAAAAAAAAAAGTTGAGATGACAGTGCACATAAAAAAGTAGGTAGTGACGTGTAGCACTGCTTTCTTTTCTTTCTTTTTTTTTGAGGCTTGCGTGCTAATCGTTGGAAGCTGCTGTAGGAACAGCAAATCAACTACAAACACACACACACACACACACACACACACACACAGATTCGGCTCTGATCCCAGAGCAGCCAAGGATTATGAAGGATTACAGGATGATTAGGATGTTCTTCCTTGCTGGACGCAGGCAGATTGCGCACATAAAAGCCTCCTGGGTAAATTTTAGTGCCATGATGAAAAGTGTTGATTTTCCATTGACAAATGAAATGGAGACTAAACACGCAGGTTATCGGATATGACAAAAGCCCAGGATTTCATCCAACTTGTAGAAAATGATACTTGACAAGTTTTTCAAAATCACACAGAGTTTTGAACCGAGACACTTAGTGTGACATCATAACACGTACTCGGTCAAATCCCATGAACATGAGTACAGCCCCTCACAGAAAGTCACTACATGTGTATCTTTACTGCTAGGAGTTTAGAAGAAGAATCCTGTGCTTGTGATTCCAACAATTGGAATAGTTTTCCACTAAGAAAGATGTGAGCATTTTTGGCTGCAGCAATCACAAGAAAAAAAAGAAAGAAAACATCTGCGAACTTAAATATACACGATGCACAATAGTGGCATCTGGTGGTCAGCAACGGAACTGCAGCCATTATTCCACTGTTGATCTCTTCGTACTATTCTGTTAGTTTTTATAAGGGTTTTGTTTTATGTGATCGAATTGTGTTGAACAGTAAGCTACAAAGCTAAACCAAGCTACAAACCCCAGTTGGAGTTTTTCTAAGCTTTTGTACCAGCTTTTTAGTGTTATGGACTCCAATACAATACAGTGGAACTTTGGCATACAAATTTAATTGTTTCTGGAGGCGAGTTCTTATGGTGAAAATTTGTATTGGGAAATGAATTTTCCCATAAGAAATAATGTAAATGCAGATAATCCGTTCCAGCCACCCAAAAATATTAACAATATGACCAATACGAAGTGTATGTAAACTGTATGGCTGCTTACAAAGAACTGACCCAAGCCAAGCATTCCATGTCAAGGCTCTTCATAGGGCTAAAAATAGAACAGACCACCCATGCCACCAATCTGTCAACAAAAAAACGCCCGAAAAATCACCTAGCTGTTGAATGCTGGTATCGTGGGTTGACTCTTTTGAAACAATTTTCGCTGACTGCAAATTTATTTTTAAAATTCATAAACTCTCTTTGCTTGGCTTTCCACTGACGCTAACAAGTTTTAATCGGCTCCCGGACATACATGCAACTTAGCCAGTGTTCAGGTTGGTTCATTCATTTGCTAATAGTGCTTTGTATGCCATTGCAAATTTTCTGCAAAATTGTAATTCTTAAGGTGAAAATTCGTAAGGGAGGGCATTCATATGCTGAGGTTCCACTCAATAGTATAATACAATACAATACAATAATATGATGATTTATATCTATGCATTTAACTAGCTAGCTAAGCTACAGCCAGGATTCAGTGACACATCTGAAGTGTGCTGTAGCCATCAGATGTTGTGTAAATCTGTCTCACACAAGAAAATATGTCAACCTACAGAGTCAACTCACAGCTAATAAGCCACGGCATGCGACTTTCCAGCCCAAACAATCCCATATCAGTGACGTTCTTGGATTTCCTGAGAAGCTTCACATCTTCTTTGCCATGTCGAGTGGTACTTTAAAAGTATCCCTATAAGACTGCATAATGAACGCTGATGCCAATAGAAAGCGAAAGAATTTGGTTTGGCTCTAGGTGTTCGTCATGCCACTGATGAGGTTGTTTCCAGGGCTCGAGCTGCTTTTGTGGTCCCCAGTGCTCCGTAAACAATCCGTGTGCTCATGACTGCTCCTGGAGTCTAGAAGGTTTTTTTTTTTTTTTTTTTTTTTTTTTTATAATAACCACAGCGAGGCAGTAAAAGTCAGCTCCCAAAAGTGCCACTCTAGAAGACGCTGCTCTTTGCCGAGTTCCTTGGAGCAGAGGGAGTCTTGCACAGTCAGCTGAACAATCAGGCTACTGCATGTTGGCCACCAGCCTCTTTTAGAAGCGTGAAATGTCTCGATCTGAGAAGTGATTGTCTGAAACGTTTTGGCCGTGAAGCGAATTTCACAAATCGTACAGAAAATGTTTTCAACCAGAGTTCAACCGGAGCCAAATCCCGTTGTAGGTCGGCTGCACGTGAGCACCACAAATCTGGAAGGCTGAAAGACTGCACATATCTTCTCAAGCTGCTCAGTGTTCTTGGAGTGGAACACAAACCACCTCAGTAACAGATGCCCTTGATTGACTGCTACACTGGTTACAATGAATCAGCAAAGCCGATGCCATACAACACATCTGGAACTCTAGCGTGGATCCCAGCAGTAGTGTTCCAGTTCGCTTCATCCACGCCAGGGTTTCACCCACAGTATTGTCACATTTTAGTGTTTTCCATGATCCCAAGTCACCTGAGGAAACTCTTCAGCAGGACCAAAGTGGATGAGTTACACCAGAATGAGCAGACTTATAGAACTTCTGGAGCAGAGTCGAGATTTTTTTAAGGAACCCAGGCTTACTCTGAGGGAAGCTGAAAACCGAAGTTCCACACCTCACTGCATGAGTTAGACACAAAACAGAACATAAACGTCTCTTCATGGAGACACAAAACATGTTTAGACGTAGACCCTGGTTATCTGGAAGACCCTATGAAAGGTTTATTACTACAGAAACGATAACGCATCAGAATGAGAGTTGCTTTTATAGAAAATTAATCAACACCTTCTGACCAATCAGAATCCAGAATTCAACAGTGTTTTTTAACGCTATTTAAATCTAGTATTGCTTCCTAGTGTGTGCAGTCAAGAGTGCTTGGCTTATCCTTCTCAAGGACACTAAGAACCGTTAATTATCCAGTAAACACTTAAGGAAACCTTGAAGATTTCTTCAAGCACCAAGACTGTTAGCTGAATATTAACTGTTCTAGTGTACATTTAGAGGAAACTGTAAAAAATATCATGTAGTGTAGTGTTTCCTGATCTTTATCTCCAAGTAGAACCCTTTTAGTCAACTTTTAGAAACTTTGAACCTATGAAGAAAGTTTGAAGGACCTTTGGAGTTTGTTCCAAATATTCGATCCTGGTAATATCTACGCTATTGAGACAATATCTACACACTTGAGGTTCTTCAACAGTTCTTTAAGGGTTTATTAACTAATTAAGAGTTCTCACCTGGAACCATGTCTGAACACTTGAAGGAACTTCCAAAGGAATAACTGAAGAGCTCTCAAATGTTGGTTCTGAAATTGTCCATGATTAAATTTTGAGAGAATAGGCCCAAATTTGTTAGCATTAGCTGCAGGAAGAACCCTGTTTTTGCTCAGCGTATAGGTTCTAACAGGGCAGAAAGCGATCTACAGAACATTCTCTATGTTTCACGTCTATCTCTGAGTTTACTTCCCAGCCTTATTCAATCAAGCAGCATGCAATCCATACGAGGACCCTCCTAATAAAAAAAAAAACACACACACACACACACACACACACACAAGTGAAAGGAACACACACACACAAAAGAAGTCTAATGTGGCCCACATGTCGGCAACTGAAAACAAGAAAAACATCAAAACAGCTCCATCCAACCATATTGTGTGTCATTACTTCAATTGACTATGATTATAAGCATAAAAGGTTGTTTACTCGTTTTTGTTTATGATGCTTCGGCAATGGCAGGGAAAAACAGCGGATGTTAATTTGGGAGGCCTTTCTTTCTTTTTTTTTTTTCTTTTTTTTTTAATGTTTGGAAAATCATCCAGAAAGCAAATCTGCTGTCTTCTGACAACCTGTGCGAATGTGTAATCACAAACTTGGGCTTCAATTCTCCTTCTTTCGCACGCAAACAGCATCTTCAGCTAGAACAGAGAACTTTGATTTCTAATCCTCAAGCATACGTTAGCGTGAAAAAAAAGAGCACTGGAATGCTTCGGGGGATGTAAAGGCGAACAGAACGATTCTTACGATCTCCGTTACTTTCGTCAAGGTCAAACGCACAAACGTCCAGCTATTTATAGGGGAATCCGTACTTATAATTGACTGAACGAACCGAGATACTGCGAGTAAACATGTGCAATGAACAGATGACTAGAAACAGAAAGAGGGTGGAGCCAGTGGGGAGTTACTTATTTTCTTCTGACACTTACGAAGCGTTTAAAACGTTGACTCCTTCCATAAATATCTCTTGTCAGAGAGCGACACCATAACAACCTGCAGTTATGGAGAATGAATCAACACCTCACTCACAAGAATGGTTTTATTAGATGAGGATTAGTCATTTAGATCTTATACAGAAAACTTTTAAATTAATATTATATTTATACACAATGTTGTAATTTTACATATTACTTGTTTATATTTCTGCTTAAGGGTGTACAAACTTTTGCACTCAACTACGAGCTGAGGCAAATTTTCCTTAACTGCTTTTTTTTAAAAATTCAAACCAAGAAATTTGAAAGCAATTTAAGTATCCATGTTACATAACAGTAAAAAAAAAATGTAATTACACGTAAATACACATAGAGCATGCATGTCATTTAAAATGCACAAAACGTTCGTCGGTAGATTTGTGGCTTTGGTGTAGTTTTGGGCGTAGCGTGTCGCACCCATGGGCTCGGAGGTCTGCAGGGACTCATGTGTTTCCTAATGAAAGCCCCTCTCTTCCCGAAGCACCGTTGTCAGTGTGGAGCAAATCCAGAGCAGAAGTTAATGCACTCTGTCAGCACTGGCAACCCGGCGAGCCAAGAGCTATTAACTCTGAAAGGGAAAGGCATTTCCTTCTTGTAAATGCCATATTAAATTATTATTATTTTATTTGGTAACAGGGAAAAGCCTATCAGAGCTGTGGTGCTCTAGGTGAGCAGGGAATTGTTAGTGGAGACCAGGAGACATTATAAACACCACCGGAAGGGGGAGATTGGAATTCACTGTGTGTGTGTTTGTGTGTGTGTGTGTGTGTGTATGTGTGTGTGTTGGAAAGAGCCGACTGGAAAAGAAACGACTACTGCGTCACTCGGGTGCCATAAGGGACCTCATACATAACGCTAATTAACAGATCTGTGTACTATTATGACCCTTTATAGGAAGTCTGTGCAAAAATCTACTTGATAAATTGATAACTTGATGACCGCCACCTTGTAACTCGACACCCTTATAAATTTGATAGCCATGAATATTTAACGATTAAGCTCTTTCATGTTCCTGCAGAGTGTATCATAATGCACGTAACGATAGCACCTGATACCCAGCTGGATCGTTATTAGATCGGATTTGATGTGTTCTCAGGAGATGTTAGCACCGATCTGTATGTGTTAAAGAAGAGGCTTTTATTTGTCACATATACAGTATAGTGAAATTCTATTCTTTACATATCCCAGCTTTGTAAGTTGGGGTAGGAGTAGCTTTGGAGGAGAGAGGGCCTTGCTTGAAGACCCACAGTGGCAGCTTGGCAGTGCTGTGGCTTGAACATCCGACCTTCCACTCAACAACCCAGAGCTTTAACCATTTGAGCCATCATTAGTACAAGAGCTCAAGTGGTTAAGGCCCCAGCACTATCAAGCTGTCACTGCTGGGCCCTTGAGCAAGGCCCTTAACCCTCTCTGCTCCAGGGCAGCTGCATCATGGCTGACCCTGGGTTGTTGATTGGAGGTATGGGGTTCAAGCCCCAGCACTGCCAAGCAGTCACTGTGGGTCCTCAAGCAAGGCCCTTAACCCTGTGCCCTGACAAGGAAGAGACATGCGAAGAAAGAATTTCAATGTGCAGTAATGTATATGTGACAAATAAAGGCTAGGTCGAGGGGAGTCTGAAGTCCATCCCAAGTGACTGTGGTCACAAAGTGGTGGACACCCTGGACTACTCAGTCACACACTATGGAAAATGTTGAGATGTCAGTCATTGAACTGGGGGAGAACCCGGAGGGATCCCCTGAAGCATGGGAGAAATCTGCAAATGCATACTTGTCTTAAATTATGATGTCATCATGCTGCACCAATGAACTTTCGCAAAACCTAGTATAAGGAAGCTTGTAGAGACTCAGTAGTGTACAAAGGGATGTTCTTTTATTTAAAACAAATGCATGACAACTGTTCAAATAACTTTCAGGTCACAATTAATCAACCCTACT
This sequence comes from Hemibagrus wyckioides, assembly GCF_019097595.1. Classification (NCBI taxonomy): domain Eukaryota; kingdom Metazoa; phylum Chordata; class Actinopteri; order Siluriformes; family Bagridae; genus Hemibagrus; species Hemibagrus wyckioides. Next base: position 19,081,098 of record NC_080728.1, on the reverse strand, counting down.
GTTTTCCCGACCAAAAATTAGTTGTGTACATATTTTCTTTGATGATGCTTCCACTCACTTCCTCTCCAGTGACCCAGTTATCATCCAGGAATGTGGAAGTTTCCAATGGTTTAAAACACAAAAGAAAACCTCAGGATCTGGACAACAAACTGACCATCTGCTAAATCACATAGTGTTTGATTTAGTCATTTTGTCCTCATTTGTTTTTTTTTTCTTGCATGCACAACAGGCAAGCCAACAGGCTACGGCCCCAACTCACGTCGCTTGCACAACCGTGGCATTGTAGATGAATGCTGCTTCCAGAGCTGTGAGCTGAAACGACTCGAGATGTACTGTGCACCAGTCAAATCTGGTAAAACGCCACGATCCGTACGAGAGCAACGGCACACAGACACGTCCAAAACACCAAAGGTGAGATTCAGTGTGCAATCAAATATAACAAATGGCTTAGTTGTACTTCTTTATAAATTATACACATGATCAGCCATAACATTAAAACCACAAATAAATGGGCAAGTGTAAGAATCTGAGTGACTTCCACAAAGGACAATCTGTGAGGTCTAGACCACTGGGTCAGGTCATCTTCTCCAAGTGGTTAGTACCTATCAAATGTGCTTCAAGCAAGGACAACTGGTGAACCAGTGACAGGGGCATGGACTCCCAAGACTCACTAGGAGTGAAGGCTTGTCTATCTGGTCTGATCCTACAGAAGAGCTACTAACTAAATAAGGAGTGGGATATATTACAGCAGTTCTCAGTTCTCGAAGTTGATGTGTTAGAAGCAGGAAAAATGGGCACGTGTAAGAGTGACTTTGACACATGGCCAAGATTGTGATGTCTAGACAACTGTTAGACCCTACCAAAAGTTCTCCAATGAAGAGTAAACGGTGATCCAACAACAGGGTCATGGACTCCCAAGATCTGGTCCATTCCCACAGAAGAGCTAGTGTAGCACTGAAAATGTGAAGGCTGGCTCTGACAGAAAGGAATCAGGTCACACAGAGCATCACAGCTTGCTGTATATGGAGCTCTGTAGCTGCAGAGCGTCAGAGTGACCATGCTGACTCCTGTACACCACTGAAAGACCCTACAATGGACATATCAGCATCAGAACTGCACCAATGGAAGAAGGAGGTCTGGTCTGATGAATCAGGTGTTCTTTTATATTATGAGGACATCCAGGAGTGTCACTTACCTGAGGAAGAGATGGCATCTGGTTGTGAAGAAGGTGAGCTGGAGGAGGCAGTGTAATGCTCTGGGTAATGTTCTACTAAGAAACCTTGAGTCCTGCATTCATGTGGATGTTACTTTGACACGTACCATGACCCAAACATTGCTGCACACCAAATCCACACCTTCATGGCAGCAGACCAAATAAGATCTATGGAGGCTCCATCTCCGACTTTAAGGATCTGCTGCTAATGGTAATGTCTTGGTACCGGTTGCCACAGCACACCTTCAGAGGTCTTGTGGAGTCCATGCCTTGACAAATCGAAGCTATATTTTGGTGGAGCTACACAATATTGAGCAGGTGGTTTTAATGTTATGGCTGATTGGTGTATATCTTCAGGATCAATCAATTCCTATGTGACCTCACTGGTTCCAGATGTTTGTAATTTTCTTTGCTTTTCACAGAAACCTATGCCTGGTCACAGCCATACATGTAAGGTATGTGTTTTAATTATTGTTATTATTATTATTAGTAGTAGTAGTCACAATGTTACCTGATTTATTTTTTTCGGCCAAATGACCAGTGAATCTCCACATGACTTCTGCAGCTTATATTTAATATGGCTGGTAATCAAATGGAAAAAAAAAAAGTAAGAAAAAAAACACCCTTATGTACCTTATTACCAACTTATTAACAGGGATGAAGGTTAATAAGTGAAATTAACATGTGACATCAGCATCCATTAGCTAGCGTTCTTTAGAAAAGCTATCTCTCTCTGTGCGTTCAACTGCTCGGAGATCTAGCTTTTGGAAACTTTCTTGACCTTAATTCTCCGCTGTATTTGACAAATAAGACGTTTCTTAAGATGTCTTTTGTGTTAAATAAAAGCTGGTGATCTACAGCAGCAGGAAGCGGAACGACCCTTAGCTAGTGCTCTGAATTTATGTGAATTTTTTATTTTATTTTATTCTTCCTATTCAACACATTGCTTCCGATCTGCAGTGCCAGAGTGTGATTTGTAGTGTTGGCGTGTCGGCTGAGTGCTTGAAGTGTTTCATTTTAGCCAAAATATTAAAGCACTGAATTCAATCCAAACTCCTCCAGCCATTTCATTTTAAGTTCTTTTTGACGGATGTAATTTATACACAAATACGTCCAGCTAGATTTTTTTTTTTACAACTGCATTTGTTTTGTAACAGTAACGTTGATGTCTCACACCTCCAGGGCTTCAGATTCGATCTCGATCCCGAGTTAGCTCTGTGTATTTTCTCTGGGTTCTTTGGTTTCCTCCCAACAATGTGAAGGTGTGTGTATTGTGCCATGCAATGGTTCAGTGTTCCCAGAATACCAGGAAATCTATAGCAACCACTACTGAACTAAAGACAAAAAAATTACACAAGGGGAAAAAAAGCTTAAATACCCCAGATCCTGGGTTCCTCTTAATGACATCATTAATAATTTTATATTTTATTTATTTATATTTTTTTAAAGGGGCAAACTTCCCCTTTAAATGTTTGCTTGCATGCTTTTTAGAGCACTATATAAAAAAAAGGAAACCATTAGCAGGAGATGTGGCTAAGTGGTTTTTGTGGTAGACCTGCAGTCTCTCTCTCTCTCTCTTTTTCTCTCACACACTCTCTCTCTCTTCCTCTCTCTCTTTCTCTCTGTATCCTGTTCCCATATGTCATGTACAGGAAGCTCACCAGTTTCAGCACGATCCTCACATGCTGGCTTACTCTTCATAAATTTTACATCCTAATCTCTCTGCGCTGAGTCACTACAGTACAGAAGGAGGTTGTGTTTCTAATCTCCCGCATGATGAAACTAACTCGTTCATTAAAAAACGTGCGTCACATACTGGGTTACATCACAGTGCTGTTGATTTGTCAAGTCAGAATTAAATCAAACATTGTGCTCTTGCTTTTCAACAAAGAAAAATGTTTAGCACTTGATATGGTCGCAGTCTTGTGGAAGGAAATGTTTCATTCATGTCATATTTATAGAAGGAGTCTCCAGTGCTTGCTTTGTTTAGATTTTACACTTTGACTGTAACGTGACAGGCTGCGTTTTCTTGTCTTCAAGAGAGCGAAAAAAAAGAGGATGGTGAGGGAACGTCGGTTAGTAGCTGCTAAAACGTAAGTGATAACAGGAACTGACTTTGCTGGACGTTCCACAAACATGCAATGTAACTATAAATGGATAAGAATGACTGATATATCTTTTTTCATTTTTTTTATTATCATTTTAAAAATTGCTGCGATGAGGAATAAAACACTTCGGGATTATAGGAGAAGCACTTCGGAGCATGTCTCCCAAGCAAACGCCAACTCCCCCCCCCCCCGCTCCCCGAGGTGGTTTATTCCTCTGAAGCTTACGTCGCTGTGTTTTTTGCATTTCAGGAGGTTCACCAGAAGAACTCGAGCCGAGGGAACACCGGGGGGAGGAACTACCGGATGTAGTTAAGAGGTGGAAATAACGGACAGTGCAGAGAAGCAATGCAAGAGGAAAACAAAACAAAACAAAAGAAAAAAAAAGGAGAATGGACCAGCTTTATGTACATACACCCGTAAAGACTGACTATTTTCGACACTGCACCATTCCACACTGGGGAGGGACAACATCTGTCCAAACAGCAAAATTAATATAGCTGCTAAAAAGTGTAATATAATAGCAGCTGCTCCATATTCCGGCAGTGGGAAAGCTCCTGTATGTATAAGAGAGCCACTGGAAACTTTAATCGACCCAAACTCTTTCACTTCCTGATGGGTGGGATAGAGCCAGTGGGTCACTGGAGGAGAGGTGAAGGTTTTTTCTGTGTCATGGGTGAACAGAACGTTGCAATGGTCCCTCCTACACACACACAGACACACACACACAGACATGCCTTTGCAATTAATTCCAGATTGCTGCAATCCAGTGCAAAATTCAAGTTGGCAGAATTTCAGCACCATTTCTGATTAAGCTTTAGTGGAAAGACAGTACACAAGCTCTAGCACTGATGAGGAATATCTTTGTTTTTTGTTTTCGAGCTTCATCGGAACAATCCGAGAGCCGTTTAGACAGAACGCTCGTTCAAAACAGACGCTTCCATTTCAGGATGACGAACGCGGCTAAGCAGGAGGACGTCTTTTTGTTCTTAAAAGAGGAACCGTATGGAAAGGGTTACAGAGGACTAATGGAAAGGCAACCGTGTCTGACATTCAACTCATTCGACTTCAGGAAGCGATGCCGCTTCGATGATTATGACATCAGACTGCATGATTGGTTTTTGAAGAAAAACAAAAAAAAAGCCAATATTTTCCACCAAAGCATGTACATCACATAACACAGTAAGCGTTTTCACTAAAACCTGGCAATATTATACAAAAGATGCAAGCAAAAACCCAGTGGAACTTCTCACACAACCAACATCTCTGAGAAATACAGGGATGGACAAATCACTAGCCCTGAGTTTGTGTCTGAGATTTTAAAATTTAACTCGTTGCTGTCGAAAAAAATAAATAAAAATAAAACGCTCACCTGATTTGTTTTTTAATTTGATACCTAGCTCTGCTTAAATAGAATGAACCTCAATGCTGTAACTATAACACAAGCTTCTGAATGCTACCACATGCTGCACTACATACATCAGTCACCATGGAGCTGTTGGTAGAACGAAACACACTTAGTAGCTAACAGCCAAAACGTCAATCAATGACTTGCTGACATTTCATTGAGGGGCATGAATACAATCGTTGTTAATAAACATAAACATCACATGTTACTCTTACTGGGAGTTCATGTCCTGGGAAGCTCGTATTTAGTATGTACGACTTGTGAAGTCGTAGTTACGACATTGGGGCGTTCGAGTAAAACAACATGAAGGTGTAAAAATAGAGCAAGGTTTTGCTTCTACAGCAAGTCTGCTTCTAGGAAGCAAAACAAAAAAAAACATTCATCAGGTGGTTTTTGTTTTCCTTTTTTATGTGTTTAATCCATTCAAGAAGCCACTGTAAATGTTACCGTTACATATTATATCGTAATCATCTCTCTTTTTTCAGTGCTTGATCAATTTACTTGCTTTCCAATAAACCGAAAAATAATTGAAATCAGCTTGTGAGATGAATATACATTCAGTTTCAACAAATTTACCGCTGCATCCATTAATCCCATTGCGTTTTCTGATTTTCAAAGAAATTCCCACTCGTAATTCCGACTTGGTGGTGTTCGACCCGTAACTACAATCTTTCCCACATGTCTCGTACACACCATTAGTCTGCACTAAACTAGCTACATTTGTACATTATCTTTGCTACCACTAACTGAAAACAACGTAACCTCGCTAACGTATTTTACAATTTGTCCATCCCTTTAAATCCCCACAATATTCCCACCAACTCTGAGGAACCAGGTTGCACACGGAGCCCAACGTTCTTCCGTTCTTCTAATCCAGCGGACTGCTTTGGGAAATCCAGACTGTGACGTTAAATGTTCTTTTGCTTATTTAGTGAATATTTCATCCAAAATGCAAGATTTTCACGATCACACTGACTGTCTGTGTAGCCGTCTCTGTACTCAATAATCCTATTTATGTTAACCATCTCATTTCCTTTTTGTTTGTTGGTTGGTTTGTTGTTCATTACGTGATTTAACATACGTGATGCTGTCATATAACAGAACAATATAAGAACTCTACCCACTATATAATGGTGCTATTTTGTAGTATAGTGTTGTAGTAAAGGTCAGCGAAACGTGACCCAGCACGGGCGAGGGAGGGTTCAGGGGTAGCCAGGAATGTGAAGTTTTGGATATTTGGATATGGAGGTGTTCCCTTTCTTTCTTTCTTTTGCACAGCCTTGTGGGCACCAGTCTAATAATGCTTTTTAAAAGAAAAAAAAACATTTGTAGCTAATGATGTATTCAAGCTAATGTATTTGGGTAAGATGTGTGAGCACATGGAGGAAAAATAACCTGTTGTGATCCTGAGATGGAGTCTGAGAGTTTATCCATTTTAAGTTATTGATATTTGGATTTAGTCGAGATCCCTATGCCAAACAAGTAAAAAGAAAACACTGTGAACTACAAACTTCCAGCTTTAGTAAAGTTCTAAACAGCAGCTATGTTTACATGCAAGATTTCCACTTGAATTGTTTATACGTAGGCTTAATATGGTGGGTCTTTTGTTTATATGCATGTAATTCCATCCAAAATTCTGTTTTAGGTTTAAGGTCAGCATTACCATAACAACAAAGTACATAGGAATTCAGTTAGCAAATTCAGCTTCATAATCACAGGTTATATAAAAATTCTCTAGCTAATTTCCTCACCTGCTAAGTCCCACCCACCTGCCAGCTCTCCTTCATACAACAGCTACCATTTGAAAAGGGTGAAGGCTACCATGTGGTTCCTCCAAGAACCATGAGTCCAGCCAAACACTCAGAGGAAAGCACTATCTGCCCTCTTCCACATACCTGAGCTCATAGACAGCCATGATTAGCCAGAGTCACTGTGATTGACAGGGGGAGAGTAAAGTATGCCATCCCTCCCATTCAATTTCACATCCAAGGATGGCTGTGGAATTCCAACACGCAATATCCAGATGATAGAGCGAATGCTTTTATTAAAGTATGCCATCCCTCCCATTCAATTTCACATCCAAAGATGGCTGTGGAACTCCAACATGCAATATCCAGATGATAGATCGAATGCTTTTATAGCCACTCGAAAAATGACTTTTTTAATGAGTTTGACATGATTTGGGTTTGTTGTCAAATTTAAGATCAGGACTAGCCGGGATCAAATCTTCACTGGGGTCGAGGTCAAGACTAAATACATCAACTGTCATTGCTTTATTCCTGCATTGCACTAATGAACAGCTAGTTTTCTTACAAAATGAAAAGACATCACAATCTCAATCAAACTCATGGTCAAGACCAAGACCCTGTTTTGCGCCCAAGCCTGAGGCAGTTCAGATGATCCGAATTATTCTAAACTGGATGACAGATTATTAGGCTGCATGTAAACATAGCTAGTGTAGCTGTCCCTGCACTACATTACACAGGTTAGGATTGAAAACTTTGGATTTCAGAAAGGCAATGTAGTGTACAACCCCATGTTTAGTTGTTTTTTGTTTGTTTTTGCAACTGTAACCAAATCAATTTAAAAACTTTATTAACCAAGCAGCTGAATCTGGGTTCCATGCTAACCTGTTTTATTTATGACATTTATTTAAGTCATCTCCAATATCACCTGATGGTTCAGCGGCAGGATCCCGTAATCTCATTGCTGAGGCCTTGGTTTTGATTCCCGGGCACGGATCTAACCCAGATACTAAGGGAATAATTCTCAGTGCTGATCCTGAGCCTAGATAAAATGGAAGGGTTACGTCAGGAAGGGTAAAACCTGTGCCAAATCAAATATGTGGACCAGATGATCTGCTCAGTGACCTTGAACAGGGAGCACCTGAAAAAACAACAACATTTAAATCATCTCCACAATTTTTGCGAATAGAGTTGGTCTAAAAGGTTATCCAGTTGGTTTTGTTTAGGCTGCTGTGGTTCCAGGGTCAGATATTTTGATTCAGCACAGGTTGACCTTACTGACACAACCCTCCTGTTTTATCTGGGATTTGGGTTGCTTCCCTGTCTGGGAATCAAACCCTGGGATATGGCATCAAGCTCCTTAGCCACTGGACCACCAGGAATCAAAACGTTATGTAAATGATGGATAAATTTTAGGCTAGCTAAGCTTGGCATGCTGTTTTGGTTTATTACAATAAATAAGTGTTTGTAATTTACCAGAAAAGGCCTACAACCCCAGGATTTTAACTTGGCAATTTTTGGGAAAAGATGTTACACGATGTTTTATAATGTACCTGGTTTCTGTTTTTTTTTTTTCCACCAAAGTAGGCATTAGTGTTTGTTTGTTTTTGTTTATTGGTGTTTGGTTTTATGATAATAATCATGCTAGCACAGATAAAACACTCTATTTAATTCAGCCAAAATATCTATATCCATATCCACAGCCATATCTTGCATAGAAATACAATACAAGCGTAAACATTTGCATAGCAAAATACGAATTCTTAACATACCAAAGATTTTAAAAAGCTAGGACTGATATCATGTGTGTCCCTGTTTGATAAAAAATTGAATTCATTCCAGTTTCAGAAAGTTTTATTGTAAATGCAGTGAGGTGAAGATATTTCTCAAACTCTATGGCTTGGATACGATGATCCCACAGAAATGAAGAGTTCGCAGTGATGGAGCTGCTCCAAGTTGTACAGTACATCGATATTGTCATCATGCTTTAACACGTCTCACATAAACGTTTTTTAGAGAAATACGGAATGACAAAATTGTGTTTTTCTTGGGTTCCATATTGATATTCAGTGTCTAATAGCTGTGTAGTTCCACATTAACCATATAAGGCACTATAATGTCCAATATAACTGCTGAGATTGTAACATTGTACAGAACTGCAATTCCAACAACATTTGTGATATTTATTGGGATTTCCTGAGATTTCAATTGAAATTAGCTACAACAGTCAATCCAGACCTTGGACCTTCAATTATTTCCATTTCATGGGCTCGAAAATGGAATTAAAAACTGTATTTTCATCTTATCTGGTTATATATGAGCTCTTACTAAATGTGTACAGAGACTTTATGCAGAAAAAAATTAAGTTTGGGAGAAAGTAGCAGAGATCGTTGTTGCTGCAGGTGAGTTTATGTAGCTCGTACAGTTAGCTTGCTTTGATAATCTGTCAATGGACCTAGGTAGAAAGGCAAGGATATAAATAAATTTTTTACACCTATTATGGTGCATTTTATTGGTTAGCTGTAGGCTGTGCATTTTGTCTAATATTATTTCTCAACAGAATGCAATAACAGGCCACGCCCCCAGAAAATGAGTTTTATTTATTAAATGTTGAGATTTAAAATAAAAAATTTCCAAGCTATAGATTAATGACGTAACATGCTAAGTCTCCAAAATACCGGTTATTATGCTAACCACTTCACCATCAACACCCCTGCTACTTCCTGTCAAGATGTCGATATTACCGCTAATTACATTATAGTTGCCTGTATAGTTCATGTCTAACTCTGCAGATAAAATAGACACTTAATATTAAATTGGTGTAAAAATGTGTCATTTTTTTCACATGGAGGGTATTTTGGTCTTTTGTAATATGGCTTCCATGACTGGGGATTTGTTGTCTTCTCGAGACAGTATGGAAATAACTGACAGATTGTTCACCATTTCTGCTGAATAAACCACTTGTCAATATTAAAAATTCTCAGTGTGTGAGTTACTATGACGATGGACAAGAAAACAAAAGAAACCAAACAAAACGGTTCTTAGTGCATGTCGATTCTCTCTTTAAAAGGTGCTGCTTGTATAGTAAGATTTTTATTTAAAGAAATGAGTTCAAATACAATGTGAAGAAAAAAAAAATCATAATAAAAATATCTATATACTGTATATAGCTAGAGATTGCTGAAATCTTGGTATGACAGAAATATTTAGATGGATGGATGGATGAATGGACAGATGGAAGGACAGACAGACAGATGGACAGACGGATGGATGGATGGATTGATGGATGTTTCAGAAAATTCACATAAATGCATTAAATTGAAAAATCTAGATGAAACAGGTGGTGAAAAGGCTTTGTTTAGATTAGAAACTAGCTCAGTTTGAACAGAAAGCTGATTTGAAGGCAAATTCAGACCTTCTTCCTCAGCATATTTTGGATTTTATGAATAAAATAAATAAAAAGAACCACACAAGAGCTCTATCTGTCCAAGATTTCAGGACTACAGAGAACCTCCAAAGCTGGAAAGGTTCAGAAGGAATCTTGTTCTAGTAACATTTTACCAAAAGGGGTACACGATTAATCATATAGCAGCATCTGAATGAATAATTTGTTTAATAGTGAATGAAAACATGGACTAATCACAGGAACTAATAAAGGGTTAACCTTATCTACCACTGGTGTCATGAGGATTCATGTGTTAATAACATTCACTTAATTATGTTAGCATAATCATGTTGGTCAGGACCTTCACCAATCCAGCACCATATTAACATTTAACCAGTACACAGAAATTCTCAATTATTGTTAATAAATGAGTGATGTTCAGGCTGTGAGTCTTATATAAAATGTGTCTGTTGGCTTTCAGTGTGTTTTAGATGTGTTTTTCCTTCTGTTGGATAACTTTACACAGAATTTTTGTAGCTGAAGATCAAATTTTAGATGAACAAGCACTTGGAACATCTCATCTGGAACTTTGATGATACAAACATTTCTAGTTTTGCTGGAACTTTTCTATGAATATATTGCAGAAAAACAGAAATATTTATAAAACACAAATTCTTAAAGTCCTGAGTGTCTACTTTCATATGAGCTTCATATTAACCACCACTGTGGAGTGGAACATGACAAAGACATTCGATCATCAACATGGACACAACAAAAACAGGAGGAAATTTGTTTGGAAATTTGTTTGGCTTCTGGGAGAAAACTGATAAAGTCAATAGTTTGATAAACTGATAGAGTCAAACTGATAAAGTTTACTGTAGTCTTGTGAATCCAGTCATTTGTATCTTGAGAATTTGAACCAGTTTCTGTAGAAGGTAGAAAAAGAAATTAAGAAAAAAATGTATACAGGAGTGATGTAGCTGAAGAGCCATAATTCATATCCCATACTGATATTTCTACATCTGGGTGTGTTTTCTCAAATAATCCAGTAATCTGAATACAGATACATATACAAGACGCACATGGTTTTAAACCGCAGGGGTCCGACGTTCCTACACCTAGTCGTTCTAAGCACATGGCCCCGACGAAGAAAGGCCTAATTTGACTACGGCTCCCGTGACCATGCACAAACTCTCATGGCATGACAAAGTGATACTTCCTAAAACAGATCCTACTGAGCCAAAGCAAACAAATCAGTATGTGGGTCCACCGAGGAGAAAAGTGCACGTTCAGCTTCTTGGAGAAAGGCTACAGTGACAGGTCAAAGCTCTTGTATGCTGTCAGCACTTTTTAATGGATATATAGTGGAACAACCGAGCCTTTTTAACAGATAAATTGGCCACCTGGCTCCGTTTCAGCAGACATAATGGTTTATAAATGTGGAGCAGGCAGCAGGCAGGAACCTGGTCCAGCTATTCTGAATCTTATTTCATCCATCTTCTCTTGTGACTAATACTAAATCAATTATTAGCTCCAATTAGGCAAATTACAGCCTGAAAGCTGGGAATGGAATTCAGTATTCGTGGGTCATATCGTGAGCTACACTTCACTACTAATCGATCAAGGTGGTTATTTGTTGTTTTTGAAATCGGGTAATGCTGATTAGAAGCAGCGATCTGGGCAAAGCAGCATGCTCCTGAAATACAGGAGACAAAGGCTTCATATAACAGCCTCCCATGTTCCTCTCCAGAGGCAGCTGAGGGTAGTACTGCGAGTGCCGAGTGCATTTGAGGACACTGTTCCTGGACCTAACCCTGAAACTGAAGCTCCAAACCTCTACTACTTACATGCACTCTTGTCTTTTAAACAACTTTGTGGTCTATTTCAGTGCTCTCTCTCTCTCCCTCTCTCTCTCTCATTTCCCCACAGTCATTTTAGGGGGGAAAAGAATTAGTGTTACACCAACAAAGTTATATTTTTATTGCTAATGAATGCCAGAGAGCAGATGTACAGTTTCACTGGCACAAGAACAGTTCTATGAATTGTACGTGTCACAAGCGATACGTTCATGAACATCGTCTCAGATCCCGAATCCAATTCTATAATGTATATATTATAACCAGAAATGAAATCTTGCAACCTTTTTTCATCACACGATCAGATATTAGCATAAGTTTGAAGGTAATATTCACACCCTATTCCCCTCTTTCAGTCCCTCTTTCCCCTCAGCAGTGGAAATTCACTGAGTGCTGATTGTGGCAAGAGCGTGTTGGCTCAGCTGTGAGATTTAAGAACCCATGATGTCAGACCCATATTTTCCTTGGAGAGCATCTCATCAGCTGCATTGTTCCTGGAAACCATGGTCTGAGCTCTGGACAACAGAGAATCCAACCCCATCCCAGTCCTCGAGTCCTCTTCGAGCCCCCGATGCCCCTTTCAACAGATTCGGTGGAACAGTAGATCTCAAAACGGTTTGAGGCTGTTTGACCTCCATGTTTCAGGATGTGCTTTGAGATTGAGTAAACTGTAGACTTCATTCGAAATAATCTCTATAACATGGTTCCTATTATAGTGGCTGTGAAATTTCATGAGTGGGTTGTAAATCTTAGAGCGATTTTAATATTAAATATAACTAAATGTGTCATTATTAACTTTCACTGCTGCAATTCAGACTCAAATAAGCAAAGAGTTTGAATTTCTAAGCATACACTTACCTAGTGCTGGCAATTTTTTACGATTTATTCGGAGGAATCGAATGAATGTTTTAACTCTAGTAAAGATGGTAAGTTATTATACATGCATATTTAAACATTCATAAATGCTGCTTAAATGTTTAAACCAATATGAAGGAACAAAACAGTGTTTTTAATCTGATAAACTCCTCCTTTATCTTTCTGCTAAAGAAAAAGATAGCAAAGAAAGCTTGAAATTTCTTTATAACTTCAGACATATGGAATTGGTGCAGCTTGAAAAATTTAGATGAACAAATAGTCCATGTAAAATCTGATGCTGTGTTAGATCCTGTGCAGTATTTCTCCAGGAAGAATTCTGTCATTTTCAAGCTCGGCATGTTCAACAGACAAAGTGGGTAAATTGACACCAGCAACAAGCTAGGCTAGATGACTGATGCACATTTTCTTTCTCAAACAACTGCACAGTCATTGATTTTAGATTTAACAAACTTGTCTATGTGTAATTGTTGTTGTTGTTGTCCTTCGGCTGCTCCATGTTCGGGGTCGCCACAGCGGATCTTCTGATCTGCATATTTGGTTTGGCACAGGGTTTACGCCAGATGCCCTTTCTGATGCAACCCTCCCATTTTAATCCAGGCTTGGGACCAGCTCTGAGAGTTAACCCCTCACTGGCTGGGTTGGTTTACTGCTTGGGAATCGGCGGTGAAAGCACTGGATCCTGCCACTTGTCCACCACCAGGGGCTTGTCTATATACAGGATAATTCATTTAAATGTAAGATGTTGTGCTCCAGCCATGTTCATTTAATGTCACTCTGTTAACCAGTAAGGCATTTGGATTTGAGAAGAATACACCCAGCTGATTTCATGTCACAAAAGACATTGTCCCCATTTACTCTGTCAGAAAGATGGGTTCACAATTAACAGCAGCATCTATAACAAATAGTGTAATTAATTTTTTGTTTTTTAAATATCCTTTCTTTAAAAAAAACATTGCACTTTGTGCTATAAGTGGTGCTGTCACTATTTTACCTAAGTGCATGCTAACAAATAAAAAATATATATTTTAAAAAAGTGTAATTTCTCTATTTTTTTAATACAGAACAAAAAAATTAAATCACAATTGAGAATAATTTATAAACTAAAAAAAGTGATTTATTTATTTATTGCAATATCATTTAACCTTACAATTACTTCCAGGTAATACACAGAATATCAAGTTCAAAACTTGTTTGCATCAGTGGAAAGCCAAGCAAAGCCTTTTAAATGAATTTTATGTCTTTTTTTTTCAGTCAGTGAAAGCTGTTTTTGAAAGAGTCAACCCATGATACTGACATTGCCTTTGGCATGCGTTCAAAAGCTAGGTGATTTTTTGGGCATTTTTTTGTTGACAGATTGGCGGCATGGGTGGTCTGTTCTATTTTTAGCCCAAGCTTGGTGGCACGACTTCCTGTGAGGAGCCTTGACATGGAATGCTTGGCTTGGGTCAGTTCTTTGTAAGCAGCCATACAGTTTACATACGCTTCATATTGGGAATATTGCTAATATTTTTGGGTGGCTGGAACAGATTATCTGCATTTACATTATTATTTATGGGAAAATTAGTTTCGCAATACAAATTTTCACCTTAAGAACTTACCACCCGAAGCAATTAAATTTGTATGCTGATGTTCCATGGTATAAATAAAGACTAAAAGACATCAGGATGCGCTGTTATAGGTAAATAAGGTCTGGGAGCTATCAGTAAGTATCTCTGCTTACCTGAGCACGACCTGTATATATATATATATATATATATATATATATATATATATATATATATATATATATATATATATATATATATATATATATATATAGATAGATAGATAGATAGATAGATAGCTACATATAACTTCAGTGAATTTTCATTGTCTTTCGCTCTATAAATGCTTAGATTGCAGCATGACCTACTTTAGAGTAATATCCTCGAAAGATATTCAGTCACATAATATCCTTTTTTTTTTTTGTTTTGTTTTGTTTTTTACTACTGCCGATTCAGTAATTGCAGGATATTGTACCGCATCTAACTTCCATCACTTCCATCCAAACCCCTAATACAGAAGCCTCTCTACTTTTCCATTTCTGTTTATTTTGATCGCCATGTAATTGTACAGTTGTAGCGAAAATATGTAAGCAAAAAAAAAAACCCACATGAAATATTAAGAGGACAATTTTGTTTTTAAAGAGAGTGACACACTTATGTAACGAGATTTCTGTAACTTTAATTGATGCAGTAACAGAATATGTCTATGGAAAAGTAAACCTCGGTTGACGCACTTGGTCTCCATCTGCCAAATCACATAAAAACCTACTAAAGTCATAATCGCAGCAGGACCATCTTGTAGACAAATCAAACGGAATGTAAAATGGGAATTCTCATTAGATATCGGTGGGATAACACAATTAGTAGCCGAAACGCTTTGCAAAAATTGTCCTGTTTCCAAGAGTATAAAACACTAGCTGTGAATTCTGCAAAGATTTCAAGCTGTTCTTTTACACTAACAGGCTGAACATGGTAGAAAGCTAAACAGTAGTTATTCAATTAACCGTGGCTCTATGAATTCCAGATGAGGTTACACTAAGGACATTGAGAATTCTGTGTACAACTGGAGATCTTATATCAATATTTGCATACTGACATGACATGATGGAACAAGTTGTATAAGTAAGTTCCGGTTAGACGGAAAATAACCCCTGGAAATAAACATGAATGACAGCTCTGGTGTGAGTGAAAATTCACACAGCAGTTACATGTATAACTAGTGTCCTGTTTCATTCCTACTGACATGCAAGCATTCGCAAAGACAGGCTATACACAAAGACTAGGGCTAAGAGAACAAGACATTAGAAATGGACTTGATATGACAAGACTAACTGCTAGAAAAGCATGTAAATGGCCATTCTTTAACCCGAGAGCCTAATAATATCCGACAGTCCACATGCATGCAAATGTGGCCTACACCTGCAATACTGGTGTCAGGTCCTGTTGGTCCCAAACCATATATATATATATATATATATATATATATATATATATATATATATATATATATATATATATATATATATATATATATATAGGTCAGGAAGGTGGGAACAAGGCAAGACCCTACTAACAGCAACAATGCAAAAAAACAAGGTCAAGTGGCTGATGCTAATCACACCAGCACGAGGGTATGTGGTAGCTCAGTGGTTAAGGTGTTGGAAAGTTGTGAGTTGAAACCCCAGGTCCACCAAGCTGCCAATACTGGGTCCTTGAGCAAGGCCCTTATCTGCCAATTGCTCAGTTGTATTATTGGTTTGAGGTAGGGCTCAGACATATAAGGCTACAGTAAACTCAAACTAGGGTAGCCAACATTGGAGCTGAACGAAGCCTAAGCATGGTGGTTTGCAAAGGCCACCTCTGGTCTGGCTTATCATAACCCATCAGAACAAAATTTACCCTGGCCAGGACAACTTGCACAAGCTAGTCAACAACTACTCATCAATTGACCATGAATGTTTAAGAATTTGAATCGTGTGATCTGTGTTTTAAGATTTGGGAGGTGACAAAATTCTAGACATCTTGACTTGCAGGAAATACCTTGATGTCAACTGAACAATGAGCATCCTGAGGTAATTCAACCTGGGCTACATCCCACTAACTTCCTGTTTATCCCAAATAGCTTCAAACCAAAAGATGGCAGCACATCAGAGTAATTATTATTATTATTATAATGATGACCTTCTTGTGTCATATGCTATGAAGCCACATTTGGAACCAATGAAAATGCAGCTGGCCCAGCTGATGAAATTATGGTCAGTAATCCTAAAAGAATGTGGTATGTCAGCCTGTCTGATCGTAAGACATTCACTCACTTTTAGGAAAAACTTTTTCCTAGTCAGAGGCCATCCTGGGAATCTTGGATGTAAGGCAAGAATACATCCTGGATGGGATCCCAGTCCACTGCAAGGCACATACACATATATACACTAGGGGCAAATTATCTTAGTCCATCCACCTAGTGGCATGTTTTGTGAGGTGGGAAGAAACCAAAGAACCCAGAGGATACCAATATGGGCACAGGGATAACAGTCACAGATTACAGATATTAATCCAAGCTCAGAATTAAACCTGGGACTCTAGCGCTATGAGGGGGCATCACTACCTGCTACACCACTGTGTCTGCCTGCTAAAGTACCTAGGACTGAATATGTCTTGGAGGTTATCAGAGTGCATGGGCCACAACATTCACAGAAAGACTAGCTGTCAAGCCTGAAACAAGATCATGGAATTTCAATGTGCCTGCAAGTCGGTTATCCAATAAGGAAAGAGATTGTGTCTCTTGATCTTGTTGAAAACAAAACATAAATCTGGTGGAGATCACAGTCAGTAATAGGTTTAATGGAAAACTGTGGTTCTTTTAAATCTGTGTTAAATGTGTGTTATTTATCAAGTTCACCAACTTGGAGATCTGGTCATACATAGTATGTGTCAGTGCTTGCAAAGCTTCAACATGGGGTGTTAAAAGCAAGCTAGGGAACCAAAACAAATTGCATTTAAAATAAACAAAGAGATTTTGTGTGGCATTCCTAAGGGACAGGAAAAAAAGAAGGCCCTGGCCTTGACCATGTCCAGACCTGTGTACACTGAGGACTACAGGTGCAATTAAAGTAGTTTACCCTTGCCCATGTAACTTGAGGAGTTTAGTTGGAATTTTTTTTTTTACATAATGGTGTACCAGGACTCATATGTAAGCAAGCAATTGGAAAAAAAAACACAACACTGTTGGACAAGTATGAGCCACAGAGATACCAAGGTACTACCACTGTTGGGTTACAAATTTTATAAAGGGAATTTGAGACTTCCCAAGCTAGACAAACTGATCATGGTGAATTTAGATTGCTTATATGATACCCCTCATTCAGCCAAACAATTATACAAACCCTACTGACCTGCCTGCCAGCCAAACAAGACATAGATGTACGTTTCCTGTGTGAACAGGGTACTGGCCCCATCATACCTTCTCTCACAAAAAGACTCGGTTGAAACAATATTTCATCCCCTTAAAGTGGTTTAAAACAGAAATATCAGTCAGCACAAGAGAGCACAAAGGTGCATCTAGTCATGTTAAAGGTTCTTCAGCTTCTCTCACTGGAGGAACCCTTAAAGGTTCCATATAGAAACCAACAACAGAATTTTTTTTTAATATAACATCTCAAGAAAACACCCTTTAGAACAGGGGTGAACAATCTTATCCAGAAAGGGCTGGTGTGAGTGCAGGTTTTTATTCCAACCAAGCAGAACCCACACCCGAGTCTACTGAAAGCCAAGATCAGCTGATAAAACAGGTGGAATCAGATGTGGTTCCTACTTGATTGGAATGTTAACCTGCACCCACACCTGCAGCCCTTTGGGGATAAGATCAGACACCCCTGCTTTAGAAAGCTTGAACCATTAACCATCCAAGAATCATTTTCCCCCTAAGAGTCTAAAAATTATTTTGTTAACTGTAACAGTTGTAATATTACCATTATTTATGTTTAAAATGTTACTTTGGGATGCTACCATTTTTAATTTAAATCAAATACCCATGGAAATCATACAATTAGCCCTTTATATCCAGACAGAGAATGAAAGAACTTTTCAAATAGCTAATTTTATTAAGACATCTTAATAGGCATGTGTGCTGAAGCTGGGAAAATGCTTATGGATGTTGCAGTGGGAGAGTGAGAGATCTCGGAGAGGTGAATGGCAACAGAGAAAGTGAGGTTAGAATAACAGAGTGCTCCAAACTCAGTTATACTGCTCCTGGAACACCAATGTCTCCATAGACCAGTTTAGTTCTTCAGTAGAGGCCTTCTCTCTCCAACAAAAATACTCACAAAATAAAGGCTGAGTGTTCCAAGTAAAAACACTTCAGCTGAGTTCAATAACTATTATTTATGTCCTATTTCTTTTTCCTCCCAATGCAATAGCTTCATTGATATTAATATGAAAAACCCTTATGCTTTCCTATGAACTGAACACCAGAGAGGGACTTTAATGTCAATGCAATGTTGCTTAGATATTCAGAGCTTCTTCAAGAACTTAAGGTATCACAGAAAATTGTGTGCCTTTCCAGCCGTTTCCAGACATTGTGTTATCAAAATGCAATCTGTTACAAGTTTACAGGCCATTCAGTTTTCATCAAAGGTCTGAAAAAGTACAAGATGATGGTACATTATATAATGGACAGAGTATTTTTGTGAATTAATAAAGGGGCATTGTGCTGCAACTCATTCCATTCACAGTATGTGGTTTTATCAGCCTTTTCCATCACTCCCTTGAGACTTTATCCGCAAGGTGCTACTGGAGCAGGACCCTTGACCCACATTATGAGACTTGAGAACTTACCGTGACGTGGAATAAAAGAAAATGGTTGGAAAGGTACATTCTGTTTTTAAAAAAAGAAATAATCCCAGCATTCACAAAGCCAAATGCTGTTTACGAAAGCAATGTTTAATCTCTTTGATGCACAGTGGCATGCCCTTCTCTTAGACGTTCTATTCCATGATGGGTTATAACATCATCTTTCAGACACAATGACAAGAGAAGAACTGTCTATTGGTTTGAGAGATATAAAAGACGGTAGGGTGGCAAGCATAGGTTTTGTGGGTTTGGGCAAATCTGGTGCAAGCAAATCAAGAAACTCTGGTCATCATGATCAACTCATCCTCGATCATTTTTGCACTTGCACTTTTGCTCAACTCGTTCCTTCTCTCAGCGACCTTAGCACTGCCTGCAAGTAGAATTAAAGATGATACGGCAACCCAAGATAGCGTTAGCTCTGTGATGGACGAAGATGTAGCAGGACCTGGTGATTTCTCCCCAAGGAGATTCCCTCTTGTAGAGGGAAGGCTGGCTGATGAAGATGGCACCAAGAGGATCTTCATCCTTTCAGTGAGTATTGCTTCCGAAGGTATTGCCCAATATGTTAGAAAAATGGGTTTCCTCAAGGGGTTTTGGATGGTTAAAGCTGTTAGCTTTGTAAAGGGTGTTTTATTGGGAACTTATCCTGAAATAAAAACCATCTGTTGTAGGGTTTTAGGTAGAACCATTAATAGTTCTTCACACAGGAACAAACTAAATAACCCTTTAGGATGCTTTTTGTGAAAGAAAGCAAACTTCAACAGTTTTAGGAGATAACTGAAAGGACTAAAGTACATGATGAAATATTTTGACAAATTTAGACCTGCAATGGTGGAACATTAGTATAGTTGGTAGTATTTCCACCTCACAACTCCAGGGTCCCTGGGTCAATCCCATATAAATGGACACCTGGTAGGCATATAGAACTTATATCCACTCCTCAAAACCTGCCAGTAGGTCAGTTACTCAGGGTCAGTGAGTCTTAAAAGGAGTGTGTGTGTGTATATGCACATGGTGACCTATGATGGACCAGGGTCCTATCCAGAGTGTATTCCCACCCCACAGCCAGTGGGATAGGATCCAGATCAATGATTGTTACCTGAATAAATCGTTTATTCATGACAGACAGAGGGACATATACTCAAGGGGGAAAGTTGGTTCCTCATCAGGTCTCTTGTGGTAGTTGAAGATTTTACCTTTCTGAAGACATTTTATTGGAATATTTTCTTAAAAATAAGGATTGTTTTGACTGAGATCATAGACCTGCAATAGTTTTAGCAGACCTTGAAGGGGAAGAAAGTCATATTTCCCTGCAACCAAGTCTTTCTGAGTTAATACCCAGCAGTTCACTGTGCTCTTTAGAAAATACAAGTTGTTTTTATATACAGAAAATAAAACTAGGTTGTTAGACTCTGCCTTCCTTAAACCATGTTACCAGTAAATATTATTGAATCCTCTACTTTCTTGCAGCTTGAGTTACACATATGTTGTTGTGGATAAATTGAGACATTTTAGCCAATAGGTCTATCTTTGGCTGAACTTCTCAGGCGTGTGTAGTGGCCTGGAATAGCTTCCTCTCTGCCGGGTGATCATGTTGAAATAGTTATCAGAGCAATCGAAGGAACAATTGAAAGGGAGGAGAAGTTACAGTTACAGCTATATGGTGGGAAACCGTAGCCTGTGAATAAACGGCCGCACTGATCTTTTTAAGAAAGGGGAAAAGTGAGACATGGGAAACTTTGGTGTAATTTGAACCAATTCTTCCATGTGGGGTTCCATACTCAACACTACAGACACATCAGAACACTTCAGGAGCTCTTGGGTGTGTGCTGTTCAAATTATCTTTAAACATCTCCAGGTGTAGGTTGAAGCGGGGGAAAAGAGAAAAGGAAAAAAAAAAAAGAAAAAGAAAAAAAACTCAGGCTCAGGCTTTCATCCATACAACAGATCCCCAAAGAGGAAACAGTGGTTTGTGTTTAGTTTTGTGAATGAGATTGCTTGTGTAAGGTGGTCAGCAGTGAAGGTCATCGGCCCACAGACGCCGCTCGGTAATTGTCAATGATCTGTTCCACTCAGGATTTAGGATCAAAAGGGGCTTCTGGGAGTGACGCAAGCTCTGGTTTTGGCCGAGCCTTTCCCGTGCTATCACCATGGAGAATCGACCGCGCTCTTGCTGCAACCCAGAAGGATGAGTGGCACAATGCAGATGATCTCATCCCCATGGCCAAGAGAAACACGGACAATAAGAGTAAGTCGTTTCTTTCTCTCTCTCCCTTTTGTTGTTTTTTTTTTTTGTTCTGCGTCATTGACTAATGCAATACTAGAACGTGGCTCGTCGCCCGACTTGGCTGCACATGCTGTGTGGTGATGTGTTTCGTCAAGCGGGTGTCTCTTTCCTGTCATTTTGATTCATTTAAAGGAAGGAAAAGATGGGATTTCAAAGTTTTGACAGTTCCCATGACATTGATCCTTTCCAGAGTCTGAATCTGTGCAGTCATCCAAACGTAGTTTCTCACTTTCCTTAATTAAGATTACAATAGCCAAACCCAAGCACGATTCTCCCAGAATGCACGATGCTTTCGGGTGGTCTACTGCACTTAATAAACATTACTGTGTGAAAACCATTTCAGCCTGAAATTGAAAGATGCATCCCGAGATCGAGTTAAAATCCTGACGTTACCGGGAATCTGAAATTGGCCTTTCACCCAGAAGTGAAACGAAAGGCATTACTTCATCACTTGCCAAACAGTGACACTAGCCAATCGTTGGCATCTGCAAGCTCGGGTATGCAGAAGAGGGCAGAGAGATCTTTTCTTTTTTTCCCCCGAGAGTTTAGCAACTCTGAAATGACTCTGTTGCTTCATGAATCTTTGAGGAAGCACATGCTAGCTTTTACGCTCCCTGTTTGGTAGCTGATGTGAGAAAGAGGACAGCTTGTGGATGGGAGTTCCCTGATTACTATGTTGGAAAAGAAAGAAAAGAAAAGAGAAGCACTTTTTGTATAGATATTCCTATTATAATGGACAATGGAAGACTTACCTTCGTAAAGTAGGGTTTTATGCCTTGGCTAAGAACATAAACTAGCAAGGATTATTAGCTTTATTCAAATGATGCCCGTTATTTAAGTGACGTCCTTCTTAAACCTTGTTCTTTGCTTCTATTTAGTGCTTCGGTGCATGATCGGGAGGGTGTACCGACCCTGCTGGCAAGCTTGAAGACGGAGGGGAAAACACAGTCACGACGTTCCTAATGACTTGCTCTGGTCATATTCATCAAAATATATTCACAGAACCAAAATTGACAATCAAATAAAACTTTATTAAAACCAGAAATGATGTACATGTGTGATTAAAAATAAAGAGAACAATGTGATACCATTGTGCAGTGACTGATGCCCACATCAAGGTTTTGAGTGCATTGATAAATTACTGAACCTCATAAAGGGGTTTAATCAAGAAGTCTTTCACACATTCATGCTTCATACTCTTCACTTATTCAGATGAAGGACATGATTACAGAGGACACGAGATGTCACGATGAAGCATCGTGTATAAGCTTTAAATCATAGCCGGAAAAAGCTTGTAAGCTTGCCCTGACCTGCAATGAGCTTCTTTCTAGCCATGTTGCCGCTCTTCTTCCCTGGCCCTGAGCTACAGGCTTTGGCAGGAGGTCTCTTCTGGGGCGGCTGGTTCTCATCACCTCCTTGTTCCACACTCTCTCTGTTTGACAGCTTCCTCTTAGAAGTTTTGGTGATGGTTTGGAGTTCTGCCACTCCTTTCCTTGAAACACCTGTTCGGATCGGGCCGTTGGTACTGCGTTGCTCGAGGGCTGGTTTGGTCCCTGATCCACGCAAGGCTTGAATCGTTGCCTGTTGATCTACCTCGGCTGAAGAACATGCGTAAATAAGGAGGGGAATTAGTGAAGAGAGAGAGAGAGAGAAAAAAAAAGAAAAATAGGAAAAGGGTAAAAAAAAAAAAAAAAAAAAAAAAGGCAGGGGGGAATTGTGAAACTGCTGACGTTAGCCATGCAGTTTAACAGGCAGCATGTTTATTTTACAGAGCTGAAGCTCGACATTTGTCATGTACTGTAGTCGAGTTCTCACACAGAACATGTCTAAGTTTTTAACAACACAAGCGAGACCAGCCAGCTTTTATGGAAAGGGGAATCATTTAAAAGGTTGATCTTAAGTACCAGTCCCCGAGCAGGAATTAGGCAGAGATTGAGGCCTTGGCTCAGGAGGTGAACCCGGGCATGATGCCGACAGCGTGGCGTCAGAGGCACCTGGAACACTCCCATCTGTGTGCGTTTGTGTGTGTATGAGACCCCCATAAACCATGTGTGAAAGTTATGAACTACACAAAAAGGACTGGAGCTCATCTTGGAAAAAAAAAAGAGTACCTTGTTTTTTGGGTTTGTCTGCGGGGTCGGATTCGTGCTCAGGGGGCGAGTTAACAGCTGAGGGGATCGTCCGTTTAGGAGCAGGATGGACGCAGGTCGGGAGCTGACTCGTGCTGGGAAAGTCCAGCACCCGGTTTAGAGGCAGACTGTCGTCCATGTACGTGCAGGCAAACTGCGAACGGATGCCTCTCTCCCTTACCTGCAAGAACAAAGATTTTTAAAAAAAAAACGGGGCTCTGAGATTAGACAGCAGAGAGATATACTGAGCCAGAGATACTGAGGCCGAGTCAGAGAACAGACTGCTTTTGAAATCTCAAAAGGCTTCAGAGAAACGCTGATCCAACACGGTTGTGTCCGTTTGATCCATGCCTGCTTGGGATTAGCAGGACTGCAGAGTGTTCTGAGCCAACGGCCCTCAATAAAAAAGTTAAAGTAAAGTTGGGTGGGTCTAGGAAAGCGAGGCTAGGAAAGAGATAGCAGATCAAAGAGTATTTCAAAGCGATTTCTTAAAAGACCTAAAACAACAGAGAGGCTTAGTACAGAAGAGCGGCTTTCCCCGGATGCATGCTAATCGAGCCAACCCTGAACGCTCAGGAATGCAAAAAAAAAAAATCTAGGTTTATATAAGATCATATGCAAATTAAAACTTGTACTCAACGATTACATGTTGGAATTACAGAGAGAATAATAATCCAAACATGGAGGTCTTTATGAAAGCTTGTCATTGTTAGCATTATTAGCAGAGAAAAACTCTTATTTAACGGGTCACTGTTTGAGCCACCACGTCGATATGATGTTGCGAGCTGCACTCGACTTTCCAAATAGGAATTTCAAGTTGAGGGAGTGTATTCGGGCTGGAAACTGAGTTACAAGCTTTAGCTGAATATTTTATATGGAATTTAAATTTATATTTAGCTGAAGATCCTTGCATCTGTATGTAAATTTTTGCTTTTATGCAGTTCATGGAACTTGTTCAATTTCACAAATTAGCATCAAACAACTGTGCGCTTTGTACACGTGTGACATGAGATGTCTAAGTGACCTGAACATTCATGCAGCACGCGGTGTAAATCCTCATCCTTCAAAGTTTTATCCATGAAAAACCCCCAGGCTTTGGATCCAAAACAGTGCAGAGAGCTGTGCTTTTCTCTCACAGCACTAGCTGACGTCAGTCTGGATACAAACCGTGATGGTGCAGCGGGACAAAGTCGATCTGCAGACAACAGGAAGCAATAACCTTTCAAGTTTCCTCCTTGTTAGTCAGGTTACGCCACGAGCGATACGATATCTTCAAAGCGAAATGGACGAGGAAAAGCTTCCGCCCGCTGAGTTCAGGAAACAGCGAGCTACCCAGGGACCATTACCGCTCACGCACAGGAAGACGGCCAGAGTGGAGGCAGCTAAAGTGACATCTGCTAGCACAATCAAATAAAGACGCCATTTTACAAAATGTGTTTAGCATGCGTGCTTGAGGAGAACTCTGCTGCTGTTTATCTCGCCATTGAAATGCCTCTTACTAGAATAAAAAACCTGCACACATTCACACGTCAAGCCTTTCTTTGATCTTCATGCACATATCCAGTCAATTGATTGGGTTTGCGTTTTAGGTCTTAATAAATGTTTTAATTATTTCCGTAATTTAAAACACTAATAGTGAAAACGTCAAGAATTTAGCACCTGGCATGGGAAACAAAAACCTTGCATATTTAATGTGCTTTTATACGCTTTCAAAAAAAATTAAATAAATATAAAATATATAAAAATAAATAAATACACAAAATAATAAAAGCTTTGGTTTCACAATGCATGTAATTAGGAAAAAAATTAATAAAAAAAATAATTTTCATTAAATAAATAAATAAAACTATATAGTAGAACTGATATTATTATTAATAAACAAACAAACTCAGGTTTGTATTAATGCTCTTGTTCAAATACATTGTTTCTATAGTAACAGCTTATGTACCTAATAATATCTGGATTAAACCGTATTTATTATTTAACTAATAAAATAAACAACAACAGAAAAACAGTCATTTAGATATGTTTTTTTGTAAGGAGACATAATGCAGACTCCTTCCATAAAATGTTAGTGTTGTAATTTGAAGACATTATGCTAGTAGGTTTTCTTGATAACATGAAAACCTGCCTTGTGTTTTTTTGTCTTTTTATCTTCACCACGAGAGAGAGAGAGAGAGAGAGAGAGATGCTGGAGGGAAAAGACTGTTTATATCTGCTAATGTATTTAAGAAAGTGATCTAGCTTAAGTAGGTTGTAGGAATGTTACACAACATTTAACAAATGTTGCCATGGGTCAAAGGTACATAGATAGAGATAGGTAAAGTGTTTTTTTAATTAATGAAAAAAAATTGTTGGCAAACTGCTGTGGAAGAATATTCAGTGTTTTTTCCTCTTATTTGTCTCCAAATCTCCAGAACACATGATATTTCTGCAGTTCTACAGATTTGTCCTTTGGCTCAACTTTAGCAGATCTACTAAAAAATAAATAAAAAAAATCTCACACTAAAAGCCTGAAGACATGGCGGCACTGAATGCACCCCTGATCTTTTTTTTCCCTCATTCTCTGTGCAAACACACTAAACACTGCAGATATGAAAGTTCCCAAAAGCTACCTTCGTACATACACTAGAGACTAGAGATTCATTTTCAACGAGAGCGGAGACTTCTGCTGACGTGAGCGACAGCGAACGATGATGACTAGATGTGGGTGTGTCCAAATCAGCGACACAACAAAGTTGAGAAAATCTGAACTTTAAGCAAATACAGAGCAAAGTCTACCAATGGGAGTGGTGATAACATTTACATTTTTGGTATTTGACAGACGCCTTTATCCAGAGAGACTTGTATGCTATCCCATTTTTATACAACTGAGGGTTAAGGGCCTTGCTCAATGGCCCAGCAGGGACAGTTTGGTGGACCTGGGATTTAAACATTTTTATACAACTGAGCAATTGAGGGTTAAGGGCCTTGGATTTGGGATTTGGAACCTGGGATTTGAACTGACAACCTTCCGATCAGTAGTCCAACACCTTAACCACTAAGCTACCGGGATCTGGGAACTGCTTCTCCTTCCTCTCGCAGAATGTTTTATTGTTGTAGCAGCCGATTCGGAATGCTAGTTGCACCATCCACTGATAATTATTACTATAGACTCCAGCTGCAGGAATGCCTCCTGACAACTTCACAGTACAGACTTGTGAAGGTACTGATATTAAAAGTTCACATTATTATTCACAAAATCACAGCCCTGACGCCTCTTTACCTTAGACTTAACGTGTTCTTGCTGGCTCTGGACGCGATTGCGCAGGGGCTTTGGAGAGAGTCCTGTGGGAAGTTCTGGAGATCTGCAGACATACAGATGAAAGAAAGCAGAAGTGAGGAGATGATGATGATGATTATATTGTCAAACTGCCAGTTCCTAAGTTTCCACTTCTCACGTTCAACATAAGCAGACTTAAACAGAATGCGTCTAATTTTATTATGACTTCACAGAACTCGGACTAAATATTGATTAGCTTCTACGCATCAGTGGGCGCTGACCTTTCATGCTTCAGTTCCACCTTTTCTTACATGCGTTTTTTTTTCCCTTTAAAAGAGAGATTTAATGTTATTATGGTTTTAGGTAGCTAGGAAACATATACAATACATGATACATGAGTTTAGCATCGCAAAATTGCAATAAAATCAAGGCTAAGTCACCTAAAAGTGGACCCCAGTGTCACAGAACACAAGGAAAAGATAGTGTAAAGTGTAGTGGGGTGCCAAAATTTTTAAGCAGTCAGGTTTTCCACATAGGTAAAATGTTCAAATGCATAGAAACACATCTGATGAAAAGAAATATTTGAGAAATACTTGTAAACAAGGGGTAAAAAGCATGGTAGCAACTGGAATGAAATAAAACTGACATTGTAGTTGTGTAAAGAAATGCGGTGTATAAGTCAACAGAACATACTTGTAGAGCATGAAGAGAGACACAGGCTCGGCTTCGTTCAGAGCGGTCTGATCATCAGTGAGCAGTTCTGCTTTGTTTCTGCAGGGCGGTGCCAGAGCTTCTTCATCCAACACCGTGATCAGGACTTTAACAGTCTCTCTGCCTGCGTAGGCAGTGGCATGATTGATAGCATACGTTCGAGGCTGTAAATGAATCGGATTGTACGAGATAAAAATGAAAGTGTACTGCTATATTAGTATATATGATCATGTGCTAAAAGTTTGCACCCCCCTTCAAGGCCATCTGGGTGAATGAATTGAAAATGTATCTCACTAAGATTATTTTAATCCTTCAGAAAAGGAGACTGCTACACAATTAGAGTCATAGCACAGATTATTTGAAATCCATAAACCCCAAAATGTTGACTTGGTACATTATGTCTTAAGGGGGCACAAACTTTTGCACTTAGGTAGGAGAAATGTATCAGCATTGAGTAAATCAGCTCTACCCTGGCCGGACTGATCCCTGTGCTGCAAGCGGACTGCTTCTGAAGGTTGTGGATTTGTTGGATTCTTTCCTTGAGCTCCTTCACAGTGTCTTCTACAGTGGTGTACACCAGATCAGTGCTACTGAGACCTTTTAAGAGAACCGCTCTAATGTTGGACACCATCCTGCCTCCAGCAACACTACAAGGGGATGGAAAGGAACAAGCAAATAAGCATTCTCAGAATTACTGGCTGCATTAAAAAAAAAACTAAAACAAAAACACAATGCCAATATTCCTCTACACAGCTGGAAAAATAATGCTCTCCAAATATCATATTATTCCTCTCAAAAGCAAGTTATTAGCACCCCAAAAAGAATATTTCCCATTATGATAATGGCCCTAATAATAGTATGTGTGGGACTGTTTCATACAAACACTCTTGACCAATCCTGCACCTGGAAGAATTCTGGCCAATCCCACCAGATCCTGCAGACACTTTTGAACATTTCCACACACACCTACACAAGATTTGACCAATTCTGTCCATTCCTGCAGACACCCTTGACTAAACCCTGCCTTTTGCCAGAGTAGCCTAAACTTGACTACACCCACAGAAAGCTTGACCAATCCCTTCCACTTCCAGAGAAAGGTTGAGCGATCCTGTCCAATTCCCACATTCCACAAAAAAAATTCTACCAATCCCGACCACGGCCTCAGAAAGTTGGACCAATCTCGACCACGGCCACAGAAAGTTCGATCTATCCCAACCACACCTACAGACAGATCACATAAATGGTTCATTCATTCATTCTTCTGGGAGAGGTTTATCCTGTTTTATCAGGGTCACTTAGGATTTCCATCCTGTCCTGGGAACACTGGGAATACGGCGGGAATACACCCTGGAAGGGAAGATAGGAGGCTGTCCATCACAGGACACATTCATAAAATCATTTACACTTTAGCAAAAGGCAGTTCACCAACTGGCATGGTTTTAGGACAGCCTGGAGAACATAGGGCAGACCTGCTGGGGGTCCTGGAGCTGTTCTGCTAAGCTGTGGACACAAAATCAAAAGTTTTGCAAAGATGCTCTACAGAAGTACCCTTCAGGAGAGCTGCCCTAATGCTGGACCCAGTCCTGGCACTAGCAGCACTAGAACAGAACGAAGGAAGGTTTAAAAAACAAAATGAGAAAAAGAAGCGCTGAACTTGTTGACACCGGTACGAAACAGGTGACATGGGAAAAAAGGAAGAAAAGAAAACCAACGCCCAGTCTACTACGAGAGGTTAGCATGAGAGCAGCGATATAGCAGAGCAAGGCATACATGCCTGCGTGAACATATTAGCGAATGTAAACATTGGGGAGAAGCCGGGAAACGAGCCGGCCCAAATCCCTGACCCAGCTTTTGTGCGAGGGAATTACAGTAACAGAATCATCTGGGAAAACAGATGTTGGACGTACGAGAGGCCCTGATCCAGCAAGAAGGGCTGTTTGTGTGTGGTAACACAGTACTCCATGAGGTGCAGTGGGGAAAAACTAGGAGGGTCGCAGGCTGATGAAAGAACTCTTTTGGCTCGAGACGAATCATACTATCTTCTGGGAGAAGCCCCGAAGCTGTGAAAGGAGACTGCAGGTTCAAGGCACTTGCTTCTCAAGCACACTGATGCACTCATGAAGCCTTCGCGAGATCGGTCCAGATCAACGTTATGTCGTATTTGGGAAAGCATCCCATGGCAGGTTTTTTTGAAGTAAGCACAATCAGGGAAATATTTCCAAGTATGACATCTAATCAGCCATCAAACCAGGGAATAGCCTTTTACTTTTTAGAAGAACAGGCTTTGATATTCCACAGATAAACATGCTCGAGCAATTCAAGGTTGGGGAGAGGAGGAAAGTAGATTTGTAGATAAATAGCGCAGGTGGATTTTGATAAGGTAAAGGGAACATGGGCTTCGCAGTATGATCAGATTAAATAAAGATCTGCGCAGGAAATCAAAGGCTTTAATTTCAGAGGTAATGCCAGGTGAGGTCATGGCTTTCACAGCGTTTGGTTTGGACGCACGCATCAGTTGATTACAGCTGAGGGCAGGGAAAAGAGTGCAAGGTCAAACATGCTGTGCTAGAACATTCTGCAATGACGAGAAATAATAAACTTAATATAATAAATACAGTCATTTGCAGAATTATCGGCACCCCGAACAAGATCGCGTTAAAAACCTTGTTTTTTCCTTGTTTTTGAAAGGACTTCAAGATGTTTTCAAGTATACAGTACAGTATTTTCACACAGGGATCCAACACAACCATGACCCGGATGATGGAGTTAGCGGAGGTGAACTCACTGAGATGACAGCCCCGGACTTGAACATCCAAATGGATCACGGAAAGGATTCATGAAGTTTAAAATATTAGTCAGAACATGTGCTCATTTTCAGTACATGGAATTTTGTAATCATGTTGGCTGCCTGATAATCATGAGGGACATGGTAGCTTGGTGATTAAGATGGGCCACTGATCAGAACCCCCAAGCACCCACATCCAGGCCCTTGAGCAAGGCCCTTAACCTCCAACTGCTCAGTTGTATAAAATGAGATAAAACATGCAAGTTATTTACATAGTGTTAGTCGACTATAGCGCTAATTTGATCAGTCTTTCTCCATTTCTATCCCAAATCTGACTTTTATCCTTCTTTAAAAAAAAAAAACGTTATCAGTTTCTTCTAACAACTGCTTTTTCTTTTCATTTCTGTTCTCCATTGATGCTGAATACTGAACTCATCCCAGAAATCCAGCTGGTCCTGATCAGCTTTACAACTTTTTCTCTGTGTAGATCTGATTGCTTACATCTACAACATGCCACTCGTCCAGCTCTATTCCTCAGAACAGGAAATGTACCGCTGTGCATCAATGCCGAAATAATCCACTCACAGAACCAGAACCAGAGTGCGCGCGAGGTTAAAAACCGTCTCTGCCAGCTCTTGCAATCTTTCTCGATCTGAACCTGGGTTTAGACCAGGTCATAGCGCAGTACACACTGAAAAGAATACCATAATTGTACAAAAACGATTTCAGATTTTCCACGAACGACTCGATCTAGCTTTTGTATGTAGGTTTCGAACATTTCCAAGGTTACAATATTGACACTGCTAACAAGAAGAGAAGTTCTGTACCAATTAGGAAGAAGAAAAAAGCCCATTATATAAACAGTGTTGCTGAATTCTCCATCTTGATTGTCTGTTCTGTAAGAAATTGAATTTCTTTGTCAATTAAACCCTAATCTAGATATATTCACTTTAATCGGAACATTTAGAATTACATGTTGCAGATTTGCATGGAATTATATTTATATTTTAAAGGACACAAATTGTAAGAGTGAGCCTGATTCCTGATTGGACAGAATGCTTTTGAGAGCAAGCAAGAGATATTTTAAAAATAAAAAATAAAAATATTTGGCAGGTGTCTTGGCAGGCATGATTTTTTTTTTATTTAAAGAATTCTGGTGGGATTGAAAAATACATAAATAAATAAACAAACAAATAACATTTGGTGGATTTATCTTGTTTTTACAACTGAGCAGTTGATGGTTCAAAGGCCTTGCTCAAAGGCCCAGGAGTTGCATCTTGGTGGTCCTGGGATTGAACCCACAACTTTCTGACCCAAAAGTTCTGATCCAACATTTTTAACCACTGAGCTACCGCTTTTCTACACCTGTAACACCTCTACACCTCATCGTCCATGCAATTATTCTATCAGGATCCTGATCATCTGTGAGCTTCAGTTCATCACATCAAAAATGATGAAAAATGATGATTAGAGAGGTCTTGAGAGATAAGCCAGACTGTATAAGCTGACCACTCTCTACACCCGTGGTGTACATAAAAGCATCTCAAGAACACCTGGAATCTTGAGGATGGATGCTCTACAAACAGCATTAACCTATATTAAATTCTCACAGGATCTCAACTGAACACCTTAGAGACCAGGTCAAGCTTCTTGGAAATCCTGCCACACTACTGGCTGCCTGGATCATCACATGGATAGAGGTGTTCCTAGTAAACCATGCGCTGTTAACTGATTAGTATTTCTGCCCATAATGAGAAAGAACTCAATAATGAAAGAGAGAAAGGTAATACCTGGGGTTGGGGGTTTCTCCCAGGATCTCCTCCAGCTGGTCCATGAAATGGACAAACAGAGACAAACCCTTTAAATGCTTCCTTAAAGGGTCTGATTCTGGAGGGGCGTAGCCTTTTCCACCCAGCTCTATCGCCCGGATAAACGAAGTAGCAGCCTGGAAAATCCAGAGATGGGCTGTTATGAGGATGATATTACATCTCTGGAATCTCAATTCATTCTATATATTGTTGTCATGTTGTAGATCGAGTGCTCAACTAGTACAGATGTAGCTTAGTGACCATGTTCAGCATTGAGTGTCTTTGTCATGTTCCACTCAGAAGTGGAGGTTAATATGAAGCTCATATGAAAGTAGACACTCAGGACTTTGTAGTGTTTCAGAAGCATTTCTGTTTTTCTCTAGCCTACTAGGAGAAATAAAATCATAGAAAAGTTCCAGGTTTGTTTTTTCCCACACAAATGTTTGTATATTCAGAGTAAATGTTGATCTCAAACCCATTTCTGCTCTCTGAGATGCTCCGAGTGCTTGTTCATCTAAAAAGCAGCTCAAATTTGATCTTCAAGCAGTAAAATTCTGTGTTAGGTTCTCCAACAGAGGGAAAAACACACGTCTAAAACACACTGAAAGCCGACAGACTCATTTTATATCAGATTTACATCCGTAAGATGAAACTTCCGTAAGATGCAATTCAAATGAATGCCATTCTAGATGGATGGATGGATCCTATTTAGTTAACTCTTCAGTAGCTGGGTTAGCGCCCTACCTGGGAATCGAAACCAGGGCGCAACAGTGATCTACCGGGAGGCAGGAATGGGTGAGTAAAGAACCAATTTTAGATATAGCACCTAAGAACTCAAATTTAGTGACACATTTACCAGAAATAGAGATGTGGCACTTTTTCGTGCTGCGTGTTTGAGGTCAGTAAACGCCATGCGCCCAAGACAGCGGTTAGGGGTGTTTAAAGTGTGTGCGAGGGCCAAGTCGTTCTTCATGTTCACCAGCAAACCAAAATACGAGCAAAAGAGCCTCCGGACAGCCCGTTGCATCTGTGGGAAGAGGACAGAAAAGTGTGTGAATAAGCACAAGGAGAGCAACACGATGCACTAAATATCCAGAAGTGGGCATGGCCTTAATGTAAAGGATACAAATATGATCACTCAGAGTGCACAATTCCAGCTGCAAGCCTTCTCAAAAAAAAAGGGGGGGGGGTGGTTTCGTTCTCCATCAGCTTTGCACATCTGGATCCTGATACCCCCCCCCATCTTATTGGCAAACTTGCTCAAGCTCAGTCAGATTCTCAATCAGACTGACGTCTGAGCTTTGACTGAGTCATTCAGGTAGATTAGATCTCTCTGAGAAAGTGTGACCTCAGCCCAAAACCATTTTTCCCCACCAAAAACTCTCTAAGTGTTCTTAGAGCAAAGGAACAGAAAAGTAAGTAGCCATGTTATTTTACGATGGTGTCAGTTAATATTTTATGACAGTGTCAGCCTGCATTAGCCCATATGCATATAGCATATCCCCCCTCCTGCTCTCAATGCCTTCACAAACCTCCTCAGCTTCAGTATTACAGAAGCAAATCCCAACATCTAGCCTCATAAATCTGAGGCCGACAGCTGGAAAACAGCATCCGAGACACTCGCTCTGCATTACACGCTCACGACATGCAGCAGGAGCAGTAACTGAATTCACATTTCTGTCTTCAGTCCAAGTGATGTGATGTAATGCTGGTGTTAATGACGATCCAGACACGATAATACGAGTCAGGAACTCGGGTTAGAGAAGAAGAGCTCAGTATTTAAATCTGTTTTTAATATGGAGTTGTTAGCACTTTGGAAGAAGTTATGATCTCCAGTTAATCGGGATTTCACGGCTGTAGAAATTGACGCAAAATATGAGGAACAATTTTTATAAAAAGCAGATTTTTCCGCAGATTCGGGTCGAGACTAGTCGCAACATGTATTCTGCCAAATCCTTCTTCCATTCAAGTGTGGAATATGACTACAGCTCTCACAGAAAATTATTACACAGGGAGGAGGGACACATTTATGGCCACAACAATCATAAAAAAATGTGGGGATTATATATATATATATATAAAAAATAAATAAATTTAAAAAAAAAAAACTCAGAAATTCTGAGAATTAATTCACAAAGAATTAATGAATAAATAAATAAAATTTGGTGGATGACTGCTGAGGGATACTAAATCAACAACATGGTGGTGTGATGTGGCCTGATGCATTTTATTCCTCTTAAAGCACAATAATTTAATTTAATATAAATTTACATTAATCCGCTCATTCTGAAAGGTAGTCGTTGCTATAGCAACAGCTCATTCACAGGGACTTGTATGGCAGACGCTCCATGTCTGACTTTTCTTGAACGATTCTCAAAGGAGTCTCCAGTGTCAGTGCTCTGTAACAGGAGTTTGCGCCCCTTTGCGGATTCCTGGCAGATTTTGTAGCCTTACTGATTTTATCCGAGGGAAAAAAAAAAGGAAGGACGGTTTATAGCTGCTATAAATGTAAGTGAGAACAGGAAGTGACTTGTTTAATTGATGGATATTAAGCATTTCCAGCAGATTGCTGTGGGGTATGAGGAATCAAGCCCTTTGGGGTAAGTAAGAGAGAGAGAGAGAGAAAACGATTAACTTTATGGAGGTAATAGCCTAGAGTCTGTCACTGAGTATTGACTACTTCTGTTAAATATTGAGATTTTAAAAACTCTTTCCCCAGGATTTCACCTGCGCGCTGCAGGTTCGAACCCGGTTCGATGGTGTAACCGGGACCCGAGGGATCGTCTCGGCTCCTTCTGCGTCCTCCGTGCCGCTGCACATCAGGAACTCGAACATCTGCGTCTAAGCGTGAAAAACAACACCTGGTATTCAAACCCGGGGTCGACGAAGCCGCCAGAACAGCAAACTGCTCCGAGGCACTCACCGCGGTCAGGAGATCCTCAGGGTCCTCATCCCGCTTCAGCTCCTGGTACATGTTATAGACATCAATCAGATCCACCGTGTTGGTGCGCTTCAAAAAGCTCTCGTACTCTTTCCGGATGAGCTCATAATTGTCCGGGAGCGGGGAGCTGTCTCGGGACAGGTGGAGCTTGTCCAGAAGCAAGCATTTCCAAGCCTCCAGCACGTCGCTCAAAGCCACACCGAACTCTCCTTTTTCCTAGAGTAAAACCAGAGACATGCGTTTGTCACACAGAAGAGCGCCACAGGCCAAGAAACGGAAAATCTTACAGCAACACGCACTGTGTTTAAAAAAAAAAAGCTCTCTCTGGGAATATCAAGGCTAATTCATAGGGCAAGGAGAGGAAAATATCATATCTTCATGCTTGTATCCTTCGCATTATTAATAACGGATTGAGGGGAAAAAAAAAAAAAAAGACAAACAAAAATAAATTGTGTAAAAGATCTGTTCCTAGTTAAGAGTAGTCACTTTAAAAATAATAATAAATCTGTTTTTTAGTGTTTATTATTTATTTATTAATTCTTTAAACACTAAACAGAAGGGCCGAAAAATATTTAACAATAGCAGCATGTCATTTTAAACCCCCCCTAAAAAAATAAATAAATAAAAATTTACGCTTGATAGTTTTTTACTTTGCGCTGGTGTATTTAGGACAAAAGATGTATTTAAAGCCAAATGTGTGTTGAGTTAAGCGTGATGAACTGGTAGCTACAAGCTTCCAAACCTGTTCTGTGATTGGATGAGTTTCATGCTGGGCTGACGTACTTCTTAAATTAACTTCTGATTGCCAGCCGTTGTTGATTTCGTCTCCTGAGTTCTTATTGATCAGCTGTTATTTCTCAAGGGGAAGTGATTTGACCCTGCAGAAAAAAATCAGCGGAGGCGCCTAGAAATGCGCTTACGTTATCCAGCTGTGGGCTGTGGCGTCGGCTGTGACGCGAAACGGTGCGTCTTGCATTAATTCTGAGGATTTGTTCGGTTGTTATGAAGCACTGCATGTAGATTTTGTGTATTTGTTTATTTACTGCTGTATTTTTAACCTGAATGTTAAATAAGCAGAAGGTCCACAGCTTCAAGACTGTGATTCTACACTTCCTACATCAATTTTGTATTTGAATTCGCTTTTTATGATGCGACAACAACTGCAACTCTATCTCTGCTAACAATATAAAATATATCAAATAGTCAAAATAATTGGCTCTATTTCTAATATTTGATCTAGTGTGTTCCAGAAACAGGCAAACATAAGGCACAAGCATTAAAGCATGATGGTCAGTGTTCTATTGGAGTCAGCACAACTGTGGTGTCAGTAGGAGTGAGGATTGTTGCTATACGTTCTAAATGTCACCCATGATATCTACTGTTCTCTAGGGTTCTTTCAGCTGATCCCGGGGTCGCCACAGCAGATCATTTGGTCCAGACGTTTCAGTTTGGCACAGGTTTTATGCTGGATGCCCTTCCTGACGCAACCCTCCCATTTTATCCGGGCTTGGGACCGGCATGAAGACTGGGACAGCTCTTCAGTGGCTGGGTTAGCGCCCTGCCAGGGTGTCAAACCTGGACTGCGGCAATGAGAGCCTGCTGCTGGACCACCAGGAGGCTGGTCTACTGTTCTCTAGAGTCAGTGTTGTAACCTAAACATCAGTGTTGTAATGTACACCAATCAGCCATAACGTTGTGAGCAGTGAAGTGAATAAGAATGATGATCTCATCATGGCACCTGTTAGTGGGTGGGATATATTAGGCAGCAAGTGAACATTTTGTCCTCAAAGTTGATGTGTTAGAAGCAGGAAAAATTGATAAGCTTAGGATTTGAGCGAGTTTGTTGAAGGGCCAAACTGTGATGGCGGATAGACGACTGGATCAGAGCATCTCTAAAACTGCAGCTCTTGTGGGGTGTTCCCGGTCTGCAGTGGTCAGTATCTATCAAAAGTGGTCCAAGGAAGGAACAGTGGTGAACCGGCGACAGGGTCATGGGCAGTCAAGGCTCATTGATGCACGTAGGGAAGGAAGGCTGGCCCGAGCTACTGTTGCTCAGATTGCTGAAGTAGTTAATGCTGGTTCTGACAGAAAGGCGTCAGAATACACAGTGCAGGACGGGTCAGGGCTGTTTTGGCAGCAAAAGGGGGAGCAACACAATATTAGGCAGGTGGTCATAATGTTATGGCTGTCCAGTGTATATATTATACTGTATTACATTTTATATTTTTATATATCTTGTAACTGACTAAGCTGCTGTAACATGAGAATTTCCCTCATAGGATCAATAAAGTCAGTCAGTCAGTCTCTATCTATCTATACTGTAATGTCAGTGTCAGTGCTGTAATGTCCTGAACTGGTGGAACATCTTCACCATGTTTTTGTTACCTGCTTATGGACCTCAGCAGCAGCCAGCTGGAGGACCATCAGCATGCTGTCCGCTCCATGTATTGTGGTCCTCTCCGAGTCCAAAACCCGGTGACACTCTCTCCTAAACACTCGGATCAGTGCTTTTAGCTTTAACGCGTCCATCCCCATTGTCCTGCCTTTCCAACTGAAACGACGAGCAGATGATCACCTAACAGATCAGTTGATGGATCTGCGGTTAAGACTACAGAAATTACAGATCAAATCAGTGTGAGCCACATCAACCAATCTGCCAGGGGAAACAAACTTACCAGCAAGATTATTCTAGAAATATTTCTGCGGCTCAGAAGAGAAATTTCAGGTCTGCTTCATAACGCTATGATTTCCAAACCTGAACTCAGTCTGAAGATTTAAATCGACAGGAAAACACAGCTCAGCCAATCACGTTAAGTCACGTGACTCTGACCACGCCTCCCCTCGCAAGAGCCGGCTTTATTGGATAATAATAAAAAAAAATCATACTTTTATTTTTATTAATTGTGCTATCACACCGAATAAATGTAAAAAAAAATAAATAAAATAATAATAATAATAATAATGAAGCAATTAGATTACCGTAACATTTTTGTTTACGTGTGAAAATATTCGTTTAGCTTGTGATGTCCTTATTATAGCTCCGAACAAACAATAAAAAAAAATTAAAAACTATGTTAACATTTTAGATATATTTTGTAATACATACACAATTTAAAAAAACTTTGCAGAAAAAAAAATTCGTAGCTCCCCATTGTTTAGATGCCTTAACCCGGAAGAAAAAAAAACAATCCGGAAATAAACATTCCAAACGCGTTTGAAAGGCGGTTTTCTGACAAGCGTCACATTAGATCACGTTCTGGATTCCTGAAAACAGTGAAACCAGATAAATAAGACAAGGTGATGTAAAACGAAACAGTTTTAATCTCGAACGCAAAAAAAAATACGTGGATAAGTTTATTAAGTCGTTGTCTTTAGTTAAGGATGCTAACGCTACTCCGAGCTCACGCGCGAGTTCCTCACGCGCACGTCGATTTTTCATACTTTTTTGAACGTTTGATACGGATAATATCAAAATTCGAGTTAGGTCTCAATGCGTTAATCATATTGTTTGTGTATACGTTGTGTTTATTGCGCGTTTGGCCAATGAATAGTCTTTTATCTTGCATTAGTGCAGCTGCAAGCGATAAATTAACGCACTGCTACTTCATTACGTCATCGTTTCTATAGCAACTCGTTCACATAGTACGGTGGACGCTCCACGTAAGTTTACCGCATGTTTTGTTTGAGGAGACGTTTATTTAACATTTAAGGAGTGTGGATAAAGATTAAGATTAAGAGTATGGAATAATCTGGAAGATATATTGAACGTGATTTAAAATATATGTATATATTAAGCCGTGGCTTTAGCAAAAGTAGAACATGGGGGCGTGGCTCTGTGGAAAACAGGGCGAGGAATATTCAAACGTACAACCCCTCTAACCAACAGAGACGTAATCTGGTGGGCGGGGACTAAGCTTATTTAATGCATCTCTGATATAAAGGGTGCATTAGATAAATAACCAAAGAGATTCCTTTGATTTATTTCTTACATTCTAATAAAGCAGACTGAAAATAAAAAGTTATTTACGCGTGCAGCTTGTGCATATCGTTGCGTGTGTGTAAAGATGAATTGTCTTTGTGTTGCAGGTGAAGCTGAATCAGAGTTTGAAGAAGCAGCAGCATCTGTATTAAAGGAAGAGCTGACCATGCAGGATGAGGCGGGTCGCTCAGCCTCGTACACGCTGCCCTGTGATGACTACGTCCACGTGGTGGAGTTCAGTCCGTACGACTGCGGCTCCGCCTCCTCGCTCCTCGGCTACACCGAAAGCCAGCACGTCGTCGTGGGAACGTGCCGCTTCAAGGTGAGCGTCCAATCAGAGACCAGCTTGAGGTCTGATCATTTCAATCAGAGTCTCTCGTGGTGGAGGTGTCAATAAGCTCAAATATTCAGTGCAGAAAAATATGTAAGCATCCAATAAAATCGATTTGTGTAGTAAGAGATACGCACGTAAGTCATGCGTTCAGCTCCAAAAACATGATCGGATAAAATAAACCATCTTAAAAAGGATTTGTGTGATAATCTTAAAAACTTTGCATAATGAGGCATGTTGAGCTTGTTTTTATGTGCTGGGTTGAACGTGTGTGTGTGTGTAGGAGGAGGATATGGATGTAGATGGAGTAGAATTCACCGTTCTGCGTGTCTTCATGCATGGGGTTCGTGCTGATGCTCTTGCCTGGAGTCCAGAATCCCGACTGGACAAACTGCCTCAGATGATCAGGTAGTTTATAACCACATTGGTTATTTGCCAGCCTACAGACCTGTGTTACTATGGCAACCGTAGTGTCCCTGTAGGCTGCTTTCACACATCTTTATTTAAAAAATATATATATATATATATATATATATATATATATATATATATATATATATATATATATATATATATATACCACAAATATGCTGCTTTCACCTGTAATCACTTGCTTCATAGGTATACTAAAAATACTTCAAGGCACTCGTGATATCTCAAAAGTTCCTCTATCACTTTATTACGATTATAACATTACATTCTCCACATTTACTGTTCATACTGAAAATATAGGGCTTGTGTGAATGTTGTATGATTTGTGAGGTTATCTGTGTAAATGTTATTTTGTGTTGTCTTATAAGGCTTTATAGTAAGCTAAAGAAAGGAGTCAGAATGTATGCTTCATCACACACAGAACTATGAAGGTAAAAAACCAAATCTGTTGATAGAAATCAACACCCAAGCTAATGTTAGCTCAACACTACGGTTTCATTTGAAAAAGAAAACAACAAACGTGCTGCCTTCTTCTACCCAGTGCTTCCAGAGATGTGAGATTCAAAACAGAAATAAGTCCTGACCCTGACTTTAACATTTGCATCAATTCTATTTGCAGGTTTTGCACAGCATCAGCCGACAGAAAGCTGAGACTCTTTACTTCAGATCTTCAGAAGCTTGATGAAGTAAAGGTAAGATGGTGATGCATATGCCAATGATAACATTCATTTAAATGTTGCTGCTGTCCCTTTTAACTTCAGGATGCTTTGTGCACTTGGAGTGTACACTGTATATAGCCTGTGCAATATGATCATTTCATCATCGTCGTCATCATCATCTCTGCGTTTTCCAGATATTACACTGCCACAATATCTAGTGATGTTTGTTCTGATTATACTACATTATATCACATCATATTTCATTATATTAGCCACAGTTTAACATCAGAGAGTTTTCACTCAAAGTACGCAGGCTGACATTACAGGGCATGAGCCGCAAGTGGATCAGGTGTATAGAACTATTCAGTGTTAACAGACACTTCCTGGAAGCCCCGCCCACTTTCTCTTACCTTGCACGCTCAAGTTCTTTAATATACAAACTAATCATGTCACTTTAGGAAGGTCATCTATCGGTATTATTAATGCCTATAAAAATATTCTCCAAAATATGTCACTGGTGTTAATATAGTTGATGGTGTAGATGGAGTTGATGGTGTAGATGGAGTTGATGGTGTAGATGGAGTTGATGGTGTATAAGATGTAGATGGAGTTGATGATGTAGATGGAGTTGATGGTGTAGATGGAGTTGATGGTGTAGATGGAGTTGATGGTGTATAAGATGTAGATGGAGTTGATGATGTAGATGGAGTTGATGTGGATGGTGTAGATGATGTGGATGGAGTTGATGATGTAGATGGAGTTGATGGTGTAGATGGAGTTGATGGTGTAGATGGAGTTGATGATGTAGATGGTGTAGATGGAGTTGATGTAGATGGTGTAGATGGAGTTGATGGTGTAGATGATGTGGATGGAGTTGATGGTGTAGATGGAGTTGATGGTGTAGATGGAGTTGATGTAGATGGAGTTGATGTAGATGGTGTAGATGGAGTTGATGGTGTAGATGGAGTTGATGGTGTAGATGGAGTTAATGGTGTAGATGGAGTTGATGATGTAGATGGAGTTGATGGTGTAGATGGAGTTGATGGTGTAGATGGAGTTGATGGTGTAGATGGAGTTGATGGTGTAGATGGAGTAGATGGTGTAGATGGAGTTGATGGTGTAGATGGAGTTGATGGAGTTGACGGTGTAGATGGAGTTGATGGAGTTGACGGTGTAGATGGAGTTGACGGTGTAGATGGAGTTGACGGTGTAGATGGAGTTGACGGTGTAGATGA
This sequence comes from Hemibagrus wyckioides, assembly GCF_019097595.1. Taxonomy (NCBI): domain Eukaryota; kingdom Metazoa; phylum Chordata; class Actinopteri; order Siluriformes; family Bagridae; genus Hemibagrus; species Hemibagrus wyckioides. The sequence continues at coordinate 19,039,559 of NC_080728.1, read as the reverse complement.
TGTAGATGGAGTTGATGGAGTTGATGGTGTAGATGGAGTTGATGGTGTAGATGATGTAGATGGAGTTGATGGTGTAGATGGAGTTGATGGTGTAGAAGGTGTAGACGATGTTGATGGTGTAGATGATGTAGATGGAGTTGATGGTGTAGATGATGTAGATGGAGTTGATGGTGTAGATGGAGTTGATGGTGTAGATGGAGTTGATGGTGTAGATGGAGTTGATGGAGTTGACGGTGTAGATGGAGTTGACGGTGTAGATGGAGTTGATGGTGTAGATGGAGTTGACGGTGTATAAGATGTAGATGGAGTTGATGATGTAGATGGAGTTGATGTAGATGGAGTTGATGGTGTAGATGATGTGGATGGAGTTGATGATGTAGATGGAGTTGATGATGTAGATGGAGTTGATGATGTAGATGATGGAGTTGATGTAGATGGTGTAGATGGAGTTGATGGTGTAGATGATGTGGATGGAGTTGATGGTGTAGATGGAGTTGATGTAGATGGTGTAGATGGAGTTGATGGTGTAGATGGAGTTGATGGTGTAGATGATGTAGATGGAGTTGATGGTGTAGATGGAGTTGATGGTGTAGATGATGTAGATGGAGTTGATGGTGTAGATGGAGTTGATTTTGTAGATGATGTAGATGGAGTTGATGGTGTAGAAGGTGTAGACGATGTTGATGGTGTAGATGATGTAGATGGAGTTGATGGTGTAGATGGAGTTGATGGTGTAGATGATGTAGATTGGGTTTGATGGCGTAGATGGAGTTGATGGTGTAGATGATGTAGATGGAGTTGATGGTGTAGATGATGTAGATGGAGTTGATGGTGTAGATGGAGTTGATGGTGTAGATGGAGTTGATGGTGTAGATGATGTAGATGGAGTTGATGGTGTAGATGATGTAGATGGAGTTGATGGTGTAGATGATGTAGATGGAGTTGATGGTGTAGATGGAGTTGATGGTGTAGATGGAGTTGATGGTGTAGATGGAGTTGATTTTGTAGATGATGTAGATGGAGTTGATGGTGTAGACGATGTTGATGGTGTAGATGATGTAGAGTTGATGGAGTTGATGGTGTAGATGGAGTTGACGGTGTAGATGGTGTAGATGGAGTTGACGGTGTAGATGGAGTTGATGGAGTTGACGGTGTAGATGGAGTTGATGGAGTTGACGGTGTAGATGGAGTTGACGGTGTAGATGGAGTTGATGGTGTAGATGGAGTTGATGGTGTAGATGGAGTTGACGGTGTAGATGGTGTAGATGGAGTTGACGGTGTAGATGGAGTTGACGGTGTAGATGGAGTTGACGGAGTTGACGGAGTTGATGGAGTAGATGGTGTAGATGATGTAGATGGAATTGATGGAGTTGATGATGTAGATGGAGTTGATGGTGTAGATGATGTAGATGGAGTTGATGGTGTAGATGGAGTTGATGGTGTAGATGGTGTAGATGGAGTTGATGGTGTAGATGGAGTTGATGGTGTAGATGGAGTTGATGGTGTAGATGATGTAGATGGAGTTGATGGTGTAGAAGGTGTAGACGATGTTGATGGTGTAGATGGAGTTGATGGTGTAGATGGAGTTGATGGTGTAGATGATGTAGATGGAGTTGATGGTGTAGATGGAGTTGATGGTGTAGATGGAGTTGATGGTGTAGATGGAGTTGATGGTGTTGATGGTGTAGATGGAGTTGATGGTGTAGATGATGTAGATGGAGTTGATGGTGTAGATGGTGTAGATGGAGTTGATGGTGTAGATGATGTAGATGGAGTTGATGGTGTAGATGATGTAGATGGAGTTGATGGTGTAGATGATGTAGATGGAGTTGATGGTGTAGATGGAGTTGATGGTGTAGATGGAGTTGATGGTGTAGATGGAGTTGATGGTGTAGATGATGTAGATGGAGTTGATGATGTAGATGGAGTTGATGGTGTAGATGATGTAGATGGAGTTGATGGTGTAGATGGAGTTGATTTTGTAGATGATGTAGATGGAGTTGATGGTGTAGATGGAGTTGATGGTGTAGATGATGTAGATGGAGTTGATGATGTAGATGGAGTTGATGGTGTAGATGATGTAGATGGAGTTGATGATGTAGATGGAGTTGATGGTGTAGATGGAGTTGATGGTGTAGATGATGTAGATGGAGTTGATGGTGTAGATGGAGTTGATGGTGTAGATGGAGTTGATGGTGTAGATGATGTAGATGGAGTTGATGATGTAGATGGAGTTGATGGTGTAGATGATGTAGATGGAGTTGATGGTGTAGATGGAGTTGATGGTGTAGATGATGTAGATGGAGTTGATGGTGTAGATGGAGTTGATGGTGTAGATGATGTAGATGGAGTTGATGATGTAGATGGAGTTGATGGTGTAGATGATGTAGATGGAGTTGATGATGTAGATGGAGTTGATGGTGTAGATGGAGTTGATGGTGTAGATGATGTAGATGGAGTTGATGATGTAGATGGAGTTGATGGTGTAGATGGAGTTGATGGTGTAGATGGAGTTGATGGTGTAGATGATGTAGATGGAGTTGATGGTGTAGACGATGTTGATGGTGTAGATGATGTAGAGTTGATGGTGTTGATGGAGTTGATGGTGTAGATGGAGTTGATGGTGTAGATGGAGTTGACGGTGTAGATGGTGTAGATGGAGTTGACGGTGTAGATGGAGTTGATGGAGTTGACGGTGTAGATGGAGTTGATGGTGTAGATGGAGTTGACGGTGTAGATGGAGTTGACGGAGTTGATGGAGTTGATGGAGTAGATGGTGTAGATGATGTAGATGGAATTGATGGAGTTGATGATGTAGATGGAGTTGATGGTGTAGATGATGTAGATGGAGTTGATGGTGTAGATGGAATTGATGGAGTTGATGATGTAGATGGAGTTGATGGTGTAGATGATGTAGATGGAGTTGATGGTGTAGATGGAGTTGATGGTGTAGATGATGTAGATGGAGTTGATGGTGTAGATGGAGTTGATGGTGTAGATGGAGTTGATGGTGTAGATGATGTAGATGGAGTTGATGGTGTAGAAGGTGTAGACGATGTTGATGGTGTAGATGATGTAGATGGAGTTGATGGTGTAGATGGAGTTGATGGTGTAGATGATGTAGATGGAGTTGATGGTGTAGATGGAGTTGATGGTGTAGATGGAGTTGATGGTGTTGATGGTGTAGATGATGTAGATGGAGTTGATGGTGTAGATGATGTAGATGGAGTTGATGGTGTAGATGGTGTAGATGGAGTTGATGGTGTAGATGATGTAGATGGAGTTGATGGTGTAGATGATGTAGATGGAGTTGATGGTGTAGATGGAGTTGATGGTGTAGATGATGTAGATGGAGTTGATGGTGTAGATGATGTAGATGGAGTTGATGGTGTAGATGGAGTTGATGGTGTAGATGGAGTTGATGGTGTAGATGGTGTAGATGGAGTTGATGGTGTAGATGGAGTTGATGGTGTAGATGGTGTAGATGGAGTTGATGGTGTAGATGGTGTAGATGGAGTTGATGGTGTAGATGGAGTTGATGGTGTAGATGGAGTTGATTTTGTAGATGATGTAGATGGAGTTGATGGTGTAGAAGGTGTAGACGATGTTGATGGTGTAGATGATGTAGATGGAGTTGATGGTGTAGATGGAGTTGATGGTGTAGATGATGTAGATTGGGTTTGATGGCGTAGATGGAGTTGATGGTGTAGATGATGTAGATGGAGTTGATGGTGTAGATGATGTAGATGGAGTTGATGGTGTAGATGATGTAGATAGAGTTGATGGTGTAGATGGAGTTGATGGTGTAGATGGAGTTGATGGTGTAGATGGAGTTGATGGTGTAGATGATGTAGATGGAGTTGATGGTGTAGAAGGTGTAGACGATGTTGATGGTGTTATAACAATCACTTTTATGATTTTTATGATTATGGTTTTATGAGTATTTATTTAGGCCATCAGTTCAGGGTCCAATAATTTTAAACCTCACACAAGTTTTAAGTTCTTAACTAAATGACTGCAGAATTTTCAATTCAATTTTTTTATATGGAGCTTTTAACAATGAACATTGTCTGGAAACAGCTTTACAGAAATATAGGATAAAATATAGAATAAAAATTATACAGTGGTGAGGAAAAACTCCCTGAGATGATATGAGGAAGAAACTTTGAGAGGAACCAGGCTCAGAAGGCAACCTCATCCTCATTTGGGTGACACTGGACAGGAAATGATCTAACTTGTACCAATTTCTGACTCGTACCAGTTTCCAATTTCTGACTCGTACCAGTTTCCAATTTCTGACTCGTACCAGTTTCCAATTTCTGACTCGTACCAGTTTCCAATTTCTGACTCGTACCAGTTTCCAATTTCTGACTCGTACCAGTTTCCAATTTCTGACTCGTACCAGTTTCCAATTTTTTATTCGATGAAGAAAGTGTCACGTGTGTGGTACACATATGCCGAACAAACGTCGTCTCGAAACATTAAAACCTCAACTCAGCGCTCAGATGACAAACATCTTGGCTCAGCCGCTCGTTCAAAAATTCCTCTCCCGCTCCACCTGCGGATGAGTCGACGCTCTCGCACTGCTGCGGAACATACAGCATGCTTTTACTTAAAATCAAATCTCCGCGCGCCCTCGCCCACTGTGTTTACTTCTCCAGAACACTTTTCATATGATGATGGAGGCTGACCCCGGGCCGTTTGGTGGCCCTTCACAGAAACTGCTGGAATGTTGTTTTTTATTTGCAGTATTGTCTATTAGAGACATTTGTGGAATCTTAGCATATAAAGTCCAAATGCTGTGGGATCACGCGTTTTTAAATAATATTGGACCTCGTTCCCATCGAGCTTTATTAGATTATGATGGAGTGGGAATGTGATGTTCTGTGTGGAAAGCATTCCTGAAAAAGAACAGGCTGTGATCCACGCCGTGGATTTAATTTAGTGCACGTCGTGGGAAGTGATGTTGCAAAAAATAAAAAAATTGGGAAGTGAGCAAAAGTAAAAGGGAAGATATTAGAAAATTAAATAAATAAATGAATATATAAATAAATAAATAAATAAATTCACATATAAATAAATAAATAGGGATTTTCTGGATGGTTTTAGTGGGTGAATATGCGTGTGTGTGTGTGTGGCAGTGCTAGCTCAGGCTAATCAGCGGCTTGCTTAAATCTTCAAAGGCCATACAGTCAGGGTCAGAAGGTTACACACGCCTGCAAAATGTTAGGAATTTATCCGAAAAGAAAAATTTGGGCCGTGTTTTTATTTAGTGCTTCTCTGAATGATATCCCACATAACAGATGTTCACAGATGCAAACATCCCTGAATGATATTCCACACAACAGTCCTTTAGTCCCTGCGATTTTTAGAATAATTACTGAATTCACAACTTTACACTTCTCGCGCAATTCATAATTGTTGTTTCCCAAAAGATCAGCGACTGTTTTTTCCTGGTTTCTTGTGTTTGATTGTCCTGAGCAGTTAATCTGCCAACTGTGCTTCAGCTCCTGCATATGCTCCACTTTTCCAGCATCTCCTCCAGCAGCTGACCCCTGTCCAGTGGTGACTCTGTGATACTGAGGTCCATCTGTTCACACTGAGGACAAATGAGGGACTCGTCACCCTTCTTCTTCTTCTTCTTCTTCTTCTTCCGGCTTTTCCCTTTAGGGGTCGCCACAGCGAATTATCTCTCTCCACTTATCTCTATCTTCTGCATCCTCAACACTTGCACCCACTAGCTTCATATCCTCATTTATTACATCCATATACCTCGTCTTTCACTGACGCCTCAAAAAGGGCAACAGGATACAAGAGTCTGGGGGGTGTAAACTTTTGAGCAGGTTGATTTCAGGTAGATTTTTTTTAGTGCTCGTCATCAAAAGCTACACAAGATGTTTCCCAGAGAATGATTTACTCCAAATGTCCTGCTCAAAAGTTTACATGCCCCCTTCACCCCCCACTTCACAGCTGCTGTCAGAAGGGTGTGAGATATGCAGACGATGCTGGAAAAGCTAATAATGTTTCGGAAGAACACCGGACGGTTTAAATACGTAGGACGGACAAGGGATTCATAAACAGCGACAGTATTCAGCAACTTTCACACTGGTTCATTTGCATAAATTCAGAAGTTGTTATACACAGTACGTAAAAATCTGTAAAATGTTAAAATTTCTTATACAAGTTAGGACTAAATAAACCCAAAGGCAAGTTTTATGATAACATTTTGCTGATCCTGCATGGTGTGTGCAAACTTATGACCTGACTTGAATATGTGTATGTAAATGTTTTGCATATTTGAATATTAATGTGGGGAGGGTTTGTGAAAACTGGAGTAAACCTTGGCTAGCCTCTTTCAAATAAATAAAGAAAAGAGGCTTGAAAATAATAGTGTGTGTGTAGATATAGAGAGGTGTGTGTGTGTGTATATATATATATATATGAATGAGGGAGAGAGGGAGGATAGAATTATGGATAGACTTGTCAGACATATGCTCATGTTTTTTACATCAGGTTTTTTCCCCCTAACAAAAACATTCACGCCGAAACGCTGTCTAGGGCAGAAGGCAGACGTTGTGTCCACGCCGTACCTGTAGGTTCTCTATGTCACCAGGGACTGGGTGGGAAGTGAACTTTCCGCGTATATTGCGACTGTCCATATGTGTGTGATTTTCCTATTTCCTGTGTTGCCTAGGCGATGGAGGGACACAGCAGCTACATCAATCACGTCGTATTCGAGCCCACGGAAGGAAAGCAAATAGCATCGGTCAGTGACGATCACACTTGCAGGTCAGTCGAACCCTAAAGCATGACTCTGTGTGTGTCTGTGTCTGTCCTATTGTGTTCTGTTCTCTGTTAATGGTCCAGAAAGTTCTGACCACGTTTTCCAGCGCGAAACCCGACCCTAAACACAACACGGCCGCTGTGCGTAAGTGCGAACCCCCGTTTCCTTTAGTAATTGGTTAAATGTGGAAATCCAATCAGCAACTCTGAGTTTTTTTTTTTGTTTTTTTTTCCCCCTCCCGTCTCCTCGGTGACGGTTAACAAGCGGGCCTGACTCAAGTGCACCCCAGAGGTACGGTGCGGTTTCCTCGCCAGCTCGAGGTAACCTAAAGCGAGCTCTCCAGGAGGCTCAGGGCTTCCCTTTTTACGTCAGAGACGTGTAACCGACACACCTGGACGCCACCGTGCGCTTTCCCGCCTCCTTTCCTAAACCGCAAACCAGGAAATCGAGCAGCCGTAATGGCTTCAAGGTGGACGGGAACTGGAGCGCTTTTCATACTGTTTCATCCACAGAGTCAATGTATTAATACACAAATGAAATAAAATGTGTAAATAATTGCATCATGAAACTTACTGTACTTAATAATGCAGCACAGTGATGATAACAGTATAGTAGTATAGCAGAGTAATAGTTCTAGCTAGGGGGCAGTGGGGCCAGTGGTTAAGGCTCTGGGTTGTTGATGGAAGGTCGGGGTTCAAGCCCCGGCTCCCCCAAATTGCCACTGATTGGCTATTCATCAAGGTCCTTAATCCTCTCCACTCCAGGGGGCACTGTATCATAGCTGCCCCTGCACTCTGACCTCAATTTCCTCAGCTGGGATATGTGAAGAAAAGAATTTCACTGTGCCATAATGTATGTTCTTCTTCTTTTAATACAGTAAACACCGACCGTATTTTTGTGTTTTACCGCTGCACTGTTGACTTCTGAATTCCGATTGGTCAGAAGGCAGCGAGAAATCTCAAGTTTCTGTTAGTACGTTATGGTTGCTATGGTAACTGCTCGTTCAGATGGACGTGTACAGCAGACGCTCCACGTGTGATCACTGATACGCTGTGATGTTCTTAAAGTACAGTGACATTAATGTAACCTTTATGGAAGGAGTCTCCAGTTTCAGCACTCTGGAACAGTCAGAGGTCAAAGCTGTAACTTCCGCTTTGTTTCAGCTGTGTTTTTATAATCTATCTATTAAATGTTACTATAATGAATTGAAAACATTGCGGTTGCTGAGGAACATAAACACTTCAGGAAGCTCCTCCTGGAACAGAAGCAACTTCCACACTTTAAGACATTTCATAATATAATGAATAAAAACGCCTGGAAATTCAGGCATTAGGAGTCATCTCCTAACAAAAAAATGAAATACATTCAGCAGCAGGATAAACTCAGGCTGTATTTTATGTATATTATTTTCTCATCTAGCAGCAGGATGCCGACAGGAGCGTAAATCTCAACCTTTTCTGAGCAGGATGTTCTGTATTAACCGTTAGAGAAGATTAAAGTGAACTATATTGCGTTTATATTCCAGATCAGTTTCATTCGGTTTCTGTGATTTTGCTTGATTTGGAAGGCGTGTGTTGGTTTAATGAAAGATGGATGCACTTGCTGCACTCATGTTTTTTTTTCCATGCTGATCCGTGTGTGTGTGTGTGTGAGACCCTCATGCACTGTATGGGCCAGCTGTACTGTATGTACGTGTGTGTGTTCCTATCCCTGTTTTTGTTATTCCGCTCTTCAGGATGCCTGTCTCCTCCACTTCATATCCACTCCAGCATGTGTCTAGACACAGCACTCTTTCTCCCCGTAGCGATACGCTAATGTTTTGCTACACCCGTCACCCCGGTGCGTGTCCTCAGAGCTCCGCGCTCCTCCTTCTCGCGGCCGCCCTGTTGGTGTTGGTGCAGGTTCAAATGCGAGGTCGGGATGAAAGAGCGAGAATATCAGGCTTTATCACAGTCGGAGGGCAGAATGTTCCAGAGCGAGCCGATCAGAATTAATCGCGTCGGATCCGAACTGGACGAGCTGCGAGCTTAAAGAAAGTCTCTGATCTCTGATCGCTTCTGTGCGATGAACTCGCTGAATGATTTATTCCTCGGGCCCCATCGTGCGCACTTTGACAGCTTTTGGTATTCAGCATGTGATCAAGGGCACATCGCTATTAGTGCTGACTCTGATCAACGTGTCAGCAGTTTCTGGAACACTCCGAGGGCACTGGAAAGACGCAAACTTTAAACCCCGGCGTGTGGGAGAGGAGACATCCGCATCCCCGGCCTCGGCCTCGGTGTCCCTCTTTGGCCAGAGAAAACATCTCCATCCTCCATCTGCAGAAAGATTTCGCTTCTGTCACGTCGTGGAAACGTAGCAGAGCATGAAAAAGAGCGACAGATGTCTTTTTAATTCCTCCCACACAACCACAGTGCACTTTTCATTCACATGGCCTCCTCTGATCAAAGATGCCGCCATGTATTTACGTCTAGACCAGAAGTAACATGGGAGCAATATAAAAAAGGGGTGTGTCTGCAAAGTCAGGCTGGATTTGAAGACGTATGCAACTAGACACCAGTTTTCCGATCCAAAAAACATGACAAAATCGCTCTACTTTAAGTGGTGGACAAATCATACGTTCATTAGCTCGCTCGCTGGCCAAATCAACGCACCAACAAGCTCACCTGGAAGTCCGATTAGCTAGCGATTACCGTATGACCAGCTAATTATGTGCATGAATACAGTCACATACACTTTGACATCTCAGTCCATGCTAGGGAATTCAGAGGCTGAACCACCAACAGCTTTTGTCCTGTTCTTCTAACTGTTCCTGAACACTTTGCAGTGTGTCAGATTGCATCATCCCGCTGAAAGAGGACACTGCTGTTAGGGAACACCACTGACATGAAGGTGTGGATTTGCAGCAGTGTTTAGGTAGGTGATGCATGTGAAAGTAACATCCACATGAATGCAGGACTCATGGTTTCCCAGCAGAACATTACCCAGAACATCACACTGCCTCCTCCATCTCTCCTTCTTCACATCCTGGTGCCATCTCATCCCCAGGTAAGTGACGCACCCAAACACACAGCTGGAGGTCCTCGTAATGTAGAGAAAAAACCTGATCCATCAGACCAGACCTCCTTCTTCCATTGGTGCAGTTCTGATGCTGACGTGTGCATTGTAGGGTCCTTCAGTGGTGTACAGGAGTCAGCATGGTCACTCTGACGCTCTGCAGCTCCATATACAGCAAGCTGTGATGCTCTGTGTGATCTGACTCCTTTCTGTCAGAGCCGGCCTTCACTTTTTCAGTGCTACACTAGCTCTTCTGTGGGATCGGACCACATCTTTTGGAGTCCATGACCCTGTTGTGGTATCACCGGTTGTTCTTCACTACAGCACTTTTAATAGGTTCTAACCACTGCACATCAACTTCAAGAACTGACTGTTCACTTGAGCTCCTGACAGGTGCCATTATAAAGAGATAATTAAGAGGTGTAGCCCAGATCGCACACGCATGCACTATTCTGTGGCATTGTGTAGTATAAATAGTGTGAGTCATGTGTTCACACTAAGAAGTCCACCAACAAGAACTAGAACCCAGATGATGCACTCATTTAACCGAAAAAACGAAGTGTGGAATGTCTTTTAAATGAGCCCAAATTAATGAGATGATACTGCCCTTCTCAATGTCATACACACTAGAGTGCATATTGTAAGTGTGTAGTGTGTCAATCAGGACACAGCCAATGTTCTTCACCTGACCTGGGCGTGGTGTTAATGTTGTGGTTCGTTGGTGTACATATTCATCAATCCATCTGAGGATCGGTGTGACATCTGAAAAGTGTGTGTGTGTGTGTGTGTGTGTGTAGTGGGTGTGGCGCAGCGCAGTGATGAGTTTCCTTCTGCATCTCAGCTCCTGTTTAATTCTCGATGCCACCTACAGGCGAGTGATGGAAGCGCAGGTCACTCCGGGGAATTGCTGAGTTGACCGAGTTCATTATTAAAGAGGAGGGCTCACCTGAATGCCGAGTCCTGACTCAGGGAGACGTAGTGCTGGTTTTTATTTATTTATTTATTTATTTAGTATCAGCTTGCTCTGCCTCAGATTTGCTTTTTGCTCATTTTAGCAGTCTCCATCTTCCAGGGATGAATTTTGCCAACCCGGGTCGCTGGTTCTCGGCTGTCCAATCTTATTTGTACACATGATTATCAGCTAAAACATTACTTCTAGAGATGAGATGCCACTGATCACATGACCAGTGGGGAAAAGTTGGATTGGTTATCTGGAGAAAAAAAGTAGAAGGAATTTGATCTGATCCTGTACGAAATACAGGCTTGAAATATCATGACATTAAAGGAGCCTTTTATTTATTTATTTGTTTGTTTGTTTTTTATTTTTTGGGAAGTATTTTCTTGGAAACTACTTAATTTATAATATAATTTTATAATATAATTTTGATTGTTTTTTGTATTTTTAAGTGATTTATGTATGGGGGGGGGATCAGCATTTTTTAGTGGTCATTTTTTCAAGTGTCCTTTTTTTGTGTGTGTATTTGTAACCGAACTGCTAAGTGTCTGGTCATCAAAATCGTCTGATGATCAAGGTTTCAGTGTCCGGAAGCCAGTTATTATGACATGACTGAAAAATTGCTGAACACGAGCACATCCCGTTGCTGGCGTCGCTATACCGGCACACTTCTTTGTCTTCTCCTTGAGCTGAGATTAAGTAATTATCTTGATGGTGTTCGAGAGAACCGGGTTCGGTTTTGGTTTGTTGTTTTTTTTTTTTTTTTTTTTTTTTTTCTTTTTTTTCTTTCTTTCTTTTTCCTTCCACATTCCCACACCACCGGTTCGAGTGCACCGTCGGTTCATCGGTGGTCGTGGTCGGTGGTTTCTGGTGTTGCGTGCGATTGATCTCTTTCGCTTGGCAACAGCGGCGAGCGGAAGCGTTTCAGCCAATGTTTGTGTGTCGTGGTTTGAAATCTCACTCGCGCTGGAGTGCGAAGGTCTGATCAGGTCAAGCGTGCTGCTCTAAACCCGTGCGCGGTGGAGACTCCGTAACCTTGCCTCGGTCTCCTCACCTCATGTAGCGCATCTTCTCTTATCCCCTATGTAGATTTTCTTTCTCACATCTGTGCATCTGGTACACAGGAAGTCGTCGAGTGAGGGAATTGGGATTCACGACACGTCGCAGGGAGAGCTTTTGCGATGACCTCATCAGTCTCTTTCAATTCCACCAAACCCCTGCAACCACCTTATCCCTTTCAGAGAACTGGTAGCTCTGATGTGGCAAAATGTGGTTCCTAATTTTCAGGATCGACCGTCTGCTTCGTCAAAGTGATTTATTCCATCCATGCACAAGCCCCCTACCCCTCCCCTCTCTCTCTCTCTCTCTCTCTCTCTCTATCTATCTGTGTTCACCATGGCCAGGATGTCTTCGTGGCTTTGCGAGAGGCCAAATTAAAGAGCAAGAAAGCCTGTTTTCCTGGGAAGGGAAACACGGCACTGGCAGTCCCAGTCGTCTCTTGGACTCAAGTCAAGCTGCAAAAGTTCGGGGATTTATGACATGCAAGAACTCCACGCTCTTGTTGGAGAACACAGTCGTCTTCATAATACCCCAGCGAATGGCTTTTATTGCTCGTTCGTCACTGGGTGCTGAGTGGGGCAGCAGCCAACGAGCTGAACATTTCCTCCATCCCAACACACACACACTTTACTGTAAGTTATCAGTCTGTCTGAAAGCTTTTTCTTTTTTCTCCCCCTCCTCCTACTCTTGTCATATTTTTCATCCGTGTTTAACGCACTCATCGGAACCGAAACAACCTCTCAACCTCGCATCCGTGCTCAGCGGGTATCGGCGCTCACCCAGGATATTTTTGTCACACAATACCTCATCCAGTTCTTTTGTGTGCTTAATTGGTTGTTTGAGACCATTTTTATAGCACGGCTCCTTTTTTTTTAGTGCTTCGCTTCGTTTGATTTTGTTTGTGCTTTGTTTTAGACCTCCTTTGTGTGTGTGTGGATTTGGAGCACAAAAGGACAAAGATGGCTTACTGTCCCAGTTCTATCGTCTTATATTTCCTCTCTATCCGGCTCGTGCCTCTCTATCTACTCTTGCTATGACCTCTAGTCCTCTTCACGCCGCTTTTTGATAGAATTACATTTCGCACTTGAATGAAATCGAATGAAATGAATGATGCAAAAAAAACCCACAGGTTCTTTTTCACTCCTTCGAACCACCAGCGATGCAGAGACTCACCATACGTTAATATCTGTAGGTCCACGTTCACCTCATGGGGCTTTGTGTGAGCATATGGTCAGTCGCCTGGCGTAGTCACAGCTGTATTTCCAGCTTCCAGCATTTCCTCCTCACCTGCTCGAGGGATGAGTGACTGCTTCTCCTTCGCCATACCGCACGATTTCAACACTCTGCTGAACCAGAGAGGATCTTTCACCATTAGAGCGCACGTGCCATATTTTTTATAATTTCAGTCCGTCAGAGTGTTTAACAGACTGTTTAACCATCCACATGCTTTTAGTGAAAAATATACGCTAAGACACGTTCTGTCAGGTTGACTTCTCGATTTATGTCCTTTTAGTATCTTGAAGTTCTGGGGTTTATTAGGACACTTGAAACCAGAGGCTTAAAAATAACCCGTGACTCTTTTTTCCTGCAGAGTTTGGGATCTGGAAGGGAACGAAAGCGTATTGTTCCGGCTGTGGTCTCCTGGGGTCTCCGTGTGCTGGCATCCCGAGGAGGTGTTTAAGGTAAGCTGCGAGTTTCCTCAGTTCAGGCTAAGGATGTTCTCGGCAGAGAGCACATGCCGTCTTCGGCTCGATACAAATCTCGTCCCGAGGCTATAAATAGCATCTGGGGAAAGGAAGCAAGTATTACATCATCATCATAATGAGCTCTTTGCTTCTGTCTCTAATAAATACTCTAAGCGGTTCATTCAGAAAAGTACCAAGGATGCTGAGGAGATTTCTCTTTGCTTCCTCGCAGCTGATGGTGGCCGAGAAAAAGGGCACCATTCGTTTCTATGACCTCGTCACTCAGCAGGCCATTCTGTCACTGGACAGCGGGCAGATGCCTCTCATGTCTGCTGACTGGTGCCTCACAAACACCATTAAAGTGGGTGCTGTGGTGGGGAGCGACTGGGTGATCTGGGACATCACACGTTCGAGGTACCGACTCATTTCCATCTCTCCTAGAACTGTATACTGTATGTGGATTTATTTGACCTGTGTAGATTTTCCCACGAATCGTTGACCCAACTGTTCTCACAGAAAGAAGGTTTTTGGCTGGCATTTAAAAACAAGCAAACACAGACATTTCCTGGAGCAAGTTAACAAATCTGCTACGGTTTCAAACAAAACAACATGAATAACTTTGAAAAATCCCGAAGCCAGAAATTGTTTTTTATCCACTGATTATATTGTGCTCCAAAAAGCTCAAGAGCATTCAAATAATTTTGTCCTGCTGGATACCAGAACACACAAATAAAATACATCCACGAACATCCAAAGAAGTGCAGACACATTTCAACCTTCATGATTCGGGAGCTTGTGGCCAGAAAAGTGTCGTAACTCGCCGTGAGCCACAGGCGGAGCGTCTGATCACACGGTCGTGAGCACATGGAGCCTCCCGAAATCATGAATGCAGGGTTTGTGCTGATGTTTGATGCTCTTTTTGTAAAGGTGCCTGAGTTTAAATACACAGGATGTTTAGGTCACTTTCACTTCCTGTATTCTGAGTGGATTGTATGCCATCTTTATGCTGAAAACTTTTGACCAGTTCTGAATGTCTGATTTCTGCTTGATAAATTTGAGTTTAACTACACCAACCCTCCGTATGTGGCTTCTGAAAAGAAATCCATCATCATCATCATCAACGCCAGGAGACTTTAATCACTTCAGTATTTTTCTGCCAGATATGCAATGTCTGTAAAGTCAGTTAAAATGCCATTTTATTTGTCAGTACATACTTAAATCAGTTGTTCAATTCATGAATAACATAAGAAGTCAGTACATGAGTCAGTTAATAAGTCATATAAATCTTTTATGATGTCAGTTAATAAGACAGGAAGTACTTAACTGGTCATAAAGTCATTGAATAAGTCAGTGCATGAGTCGTTAAGTCAATGAGTAAAGTACTGACTCAGCATCAGTAAGTCAGTACATGAGGCATTAATAAGTTAGTAAGATAAAATATCAGTTAAGACCGTAAGTATGAACATAAGTCAGTCCTAAAGTCATTAAGTTGGTTAATATGTAATTAAGTGCTTATATCAGTAAGTACTTGTCAGTTAATGAATAAGTTAATAAGCCAGTAATCAGTTAATAAGTCAGTAAGCGAAGACAGTACGCAGGTCAGTAAATACTTGGAAAAATTATGGAAAAGAAATCCTCATAATAACATACGCCAGGAGACTTTAATCACTTCAATCTTTTTCTGCCAGCTATCCTCAGGACAAGAGACCAGTGCATTTGGATAAAGCACGACTCTTCAGGTAAGCAAGGACCCTTTGTGTCAGGTGTGTGTGTGTGTGTGTATATATATATATATATATATATATATATATATATATATATATATATATATATATATATATATATATGTATGTTTGTGTATATATATATATATATATATATATATATATATATATATATATATATATATATATATATATATATATATATATATATATATATATATATATACAGAACGATCCAAATGAGCCAAATGTTCTGCATCTCTCAGGTGGTCGAGAGCAAACGAGAATCTTTTCGCCACCACCGGCTGTCCAGGAAAGATCAGCAGTCAGTTACTGGTGCATCACCTCAGTCACCCACAGGTAAGTGTATTGTGTGTGTTTGTGTGTTTGTGTGAAGTGTCAGTACATCACGTCTCGTATCTCTACCATATCCTTCCAGCCCGTGATGATCGGCTCGTCAGTCGTGGGCTCGGGTTTGAGCTGGCACAGAACGCTCCCCCTGTGCGTGATCGCCGGAGACCGAAAGCTCTCTTTCTGGATGACCGAGATGTGAGCCAGCTTTTTGTCATGCCTCTAAAGAATGCTTCTATTTTTTTTTTCCCTTCCAGCTTACTTCTTTAATAAATCAACATTTTTTTTTTTCAAGAGTTCTGGCTCCATGTTTTCAGTTGTCCTAGTCAGACAATGGTCCTTTTTCCTCTGTGCTTTTGTTTCCGCCCAACACACCACCACCACCCCCTCGTCTCTCTGCAACGTGTCATGCCCGTGATGTCCCATTACACTGGAGAGGAGAGCAGAGGAAAACAATGACCTACTTTCACATCGCTTTTTTATTTTTTATGTTTTTCACAGACACACTGTTTAGGGCAGCGTGATCTGGGTAAATATTGCCATTTACGCTGAACTTGGACCAATTACTCTTAATTTTTTCAGCAGAAACAGAGATCTCAGAGTTTTGTAAAAGAGTAACTAGTAGTGGCATGAGCTGCTGTTTTCTGTTTCTCATTTACCACAGAACCAGAGAGCAGCAGACTGGTTACTAGCTTTAGTTCAACTGAAATGAGAAAAATATCCTTTAAAAAAAACACACAACACTTATCTCACCATGTACTCGTTTTTACTCTGTAAATTAAAGCTGATCCAAGAGAAGCTCAACTGCCTTAATACGTGGATCGAGTGAACAGATTTACTTCTAGGCATAAGACACTTTAGACACCATCTTAATATTTATGTATTTATTTTTATTATTATTTACATGGGCAGTATTCATTCAGTATTTAAGTCAGTTATCAAGAACATAAATGCAAGTCAGTAAATAAGTCACTTATCAATTCAGTAATGTCTGTAAAGTCAGTACATCAGATTTAGTAAGTTAAAATGTCATTTTATTTGTCAATACATACCTACATTAGTTGATAAATTCAACAATTAAATAAGTCAGTAGGTCAGTACATGAGTTGGTATATAAATCTTTTTATGATGTCAGTTAAGGCAGTAAATACTCAAGTCAGTCATAAAGTCATTGAATAAATCAATGAGTAAAGTACTGACTCTGCATCAGTAAGTCAGTATATGAGGCAGTTTATATAATGCTTAAGTTAGTTCAGTGGTCAAGTTAATAAGTTAAAATGTCAGTTAAGGCAGTAAGTACTTAAGTCAGTCATGAAGTCATTTAAAATGTCAGCAAGTATCAGTTAAGTCAGTACGCGAGTCAAGTCGGTTAATAAGTAATTAAGTACCTATTAACTGACAAGTACTTACTGATACGAGTTAGTAAGTCAGTATGTAAGTCACTTAATCAGCCGGTAATCCGATAAGTCAGGAAGCAAAGATAGTACCCAGGTCAGTAAATACTTGTCAGTTAATAAGCAATTAAATACTTGCATCAGTAAATACTTGTCACTTAATTAGTTAGTAATTCAGTATGCAAGGCAACTAACGACCAAGTCAGTAAGTAAAGTCAGTACTCATGTCAGTTAATAAGACAGTGAGTATTTGAGTCAGTTAATAAGTTTGTAAGTCATTTTTTAATGTCAGTTAATAAGTCAGTAATCAGTTAAGGCAGCATTTAAATCTGTTATTCAGCCAGTAATCAGTAACGTCAGTATTCAGGTCAGTTGATAAGATCGTAGGTCAGTATTTAAGTCAGTGAGTGAGTAATTAAGTATTTACATCAGTAAGTTAATGAGTTACCGAGTCAGTATGCGAGCTGTTTAATAAGTCAGTAAGTAAAGTCAGTGCTCAGGTCAGTTATCAATCTTTTAATAATATTTTTTGTAAAAAAAAAAAAAAAAAAAAAATCAGAAGTTGACCTAACATTAATAAGGACAGATTGGGGACTGGACAGAAGATAAGGACGAGGAAGACGTGGAAATGAAGTTGTGTTTTTTGAGTCATTGTTTTTGCTCAGTTTTTTTGTAACATGGTAAGAAAAAACATCTCGATAAGACGATCGTCATAACAGAATGTTTTTATAGTCCTCTTGTCTTGTTCCTGTGTAGTTTTTTCAGGGACGTGTGTGTGTGTGTGTGTGAGAGAGAGATCCGAGTGTAACAATCAGTCATATTGTGCTGAATACACACATGGCTGTGGGTGCTGTAGTGCAGCTGAGGCGGCTGGTTACAGGAGGAGGTTTTTTGGGGAACCTCGACTCTTTAGTCAGTCCTCTATGTATCTTGGAGCACGGCTGCAAAACCACCGTCCACAATCATAACACGGTACTGCTCTCCAGGTTCTCCGGCTTTGTTTGAACAAGTCCAATGTGGTGTGAAACGAGCGCTGGAACATCTGCGTGTGAGAAGTCGACGTCAACCGCCGCCACATCTCTCCACACACACACACACACACACACACGTCTTTCCAAAGGACATAATAACTCACAGAATGGATGAAGAGTCAGGAACCTGAAAGCAGGGTTCTCTCAAGAGTCGTGCAAGCAATGAGGAGGCTCGTGATGATTTTAATCAAAGACTGCCATCTGGTGGTGGGGTCTGAGCTAGAGCAGGAGATCATAGATTTACAGCTTTTAGTTTAAGGATATAGTTTGCAACAGATACGTGAGATGTTTAGATGCCGGGAAACCTTCTCAGGTTGAAAATTGTTAGCTTGGTGAGTCGGAAACTTGTGTTTTAGTCCAGTTTAAAAAGTTGAGCTAGTTAATAAAAATTTTAAGTGTAAACAAGTATAGACAAGAGAACTTCGCTGAATCGGGGTTTTTTCCCCTAATTTCCAATGAACTCCTCGACCTCCTCGCTGCTGATATCCATGGTAATGCTAAAACACATTTTGTGGCAGTACGATAAGCGCTAGGGGTTTGTGGGTAAAACCAGAAGCCTTGATGCTTATCTTGCTGCCATGGCAACGCAGATGTGTTTTGATCCAGGCTGGATTTGGATCCAGGCTGCGGTTTTGCAGGGGGATTTGCGGACTGGATCGCTCGGCGTGTAAGATGAGATACGGGCCGTGATTAATCGCTCCTGCGCTTCTGAACTCGCTTTTAAATCTTTGCACGCATTTCAGGTCCTCCAGGTCTTTATTTACATCCCAGATTTCTCTTCGCTTCACGCTAAAGACGGCAGTTATCAGGTCTGACCTTGATGTCGCTCCGTCGAGGGAGCTTTTCCAGCAGCTGTGATCAAGGTCAGTGCTGCAGGGTGGTCTTATTTGGTCTGGAGAACTGAAGTGAACAGGCACCAAATTCCTCGGGAAAACCGATTGGAAAAGATAGAAGGAGGAAAAGTGCGACCAGAAACGATCCATCAACATTAAAGCACTTTGAATGAAAGCTCTAATCTGCTGAACTGAAGCTGCTGGATGTTTGCTGAATTAGTAAAGTGTTTGAACTCAGACTCGTGTAATGTTTTATTAATCATTTATTTCTTTTTATATTTAACAGCTTTGAGCGAGTGTATGAGAGTTGTGTATTAGCTATTTGTGTCATTTTGGCGCTCGATTTAAAGAATTTATCTGTGAACCTTTTTAATAAATACTTTACAAGGTTTCTGTGCTGCAATTTTTTAATAAGTTATGTTTACCCTTTTTAAAATAGATTTTTTTTTTTTAACCCTTTTGAAGACTTTTAAATATTTAAAAATGAAGATGGGAAAATTTGATTGGATGTTATTTTCAGTGCCGGTCACACCGCTGGGTCTCAGTGGATCAGTGAATGAATCTGAATGTCAAACGCAACACAATTACAGTATGAATAGTCAAAAATAAAGATTTATTAAGTGCATGTTTATATACTGGACACGCACAAAAAGTCTACTGAAGATCATCCTGCAGGATGAAAGAAATATTTACACTGAGTATGTTCGTGTAGACTGTACATATCTCATGTTCTCCACAACGGTGTGATCACGGTGTGTGATTAGTCAGTGATTGGTGTGTGTGAGTGATATGCGAAAGGTATGTGATGGCTGTGTGTTTGGTGGGTGATTAGTGAGTGATTGGTGTATAATTGGTGTTTGGTGGGTGATTGGGTAACTGATGTGCTTCATATATGTATGGTACAGTATGTGAGTGGTGTGAGGTTGATGGGTGATTGGTGTGGGATTGGTGTTTGGTGTGTGATTGATGTTTGGTGTGCTATTGATGGGTGATTTGTGTTTAGTGTGTGATCTGCGTTTGGTGTGTGATTGGTAGATGATTGGTTTTCGGTTGGTGTGTGATTGGTGTTTGGTGTGCAAATGGTGTGTGACTGGAATGTGTGTTTAGTGTGCAGTTAATAATAAACCAGGCTTTCGGACTCATCTTTGGCCCAGTCTCTCTAACGCACTGTGCAGAATCTTCATCTCCTTTCTGATTTGGCCCAGAACGTTCTGGATCTTAGCTGCTTCATCTAGGATCTCCATGGAGCAGGTGTACGGGTCGTATCTGATTGAGAACGGCTTCTGGATGGTGGAGGAGTACTGCCTAGAGAGCAAAAATCATTAACTGTTAGAATTTATTTTATTTTATTTCCCCCCTAACATTTTATAGATTTTATTTTTAAAGTATTTAGTTAATTTTTTATTAAACATTTTAAAACAATAAAACCTTTTATTTTTCATCTAATTATTAATAAATGTATTTTTATAATTAATAGATTTTTTTTTATGAACATTTATTGTAAGTAATAAATTGTCTTAAGCAACCTACACTTTATGTGGCTGATAAACTTTGCATTTAATAATATATTTCTCTTAAGACTTCACCTCATCTTATTCGTCGCATCCTCAAAGCTCTGGGAGACGAAATACACGGGCTGGTACGTCTGATCCTGGTAGGGCTGCACCGCCGTCTCAGCGGGGACGAAGGGCTTGTACTCGGGTCCGTTAGAGAGAGCGTACTAGGGGAAGAGCAAGAGACGTATGAATTTAAAACCGATCCACACATTTTGCGTCAAAAAGCTTCTACAAGTCAGAAATTACTCAGAAATGCATCAAAAGAGCAGTTGGAATTTTTATGCAAATTTTTTTCTCCTCAATTAAACAGGAGTTGAGCTTCATGAGTCAGGAACGGATCAGTGTACTGAATTCTCTGATTTTAAAGCCCCGCCCCCTCTTTTTATTTGTCATATATACATTACTGCACAGTGAAATTTTTTCTTCACATATCACATCCTTGAGGGTTGGGGTCAGAGTGCAGGGTCAGCCATGATGCAGCACCCCTGGAGCAGGGTGGCTTGGGGGCATTGTTCAAGAGCCCAACGGTGGCAGCTTGAACTCCGATCTTCTGGTCAGCAACCCAGAGCCTTAACCACTTAGTCTACCACCTTCCTCATGCACTATGGACTGGACATGTGGGTGTCCTCACTTTCTTTTTAAGTGTATTTGACTGAGTGAACACTACACATGTATAGTTTTTTTTAAATCCTCTATCTAGGTGGGTTTCCATGATTGGCTCTGCCACTAAGCAGTTCCTGACTACAAAGCAGTTCCTGACTACACAGGGGTGATGTTTGGAAATGCTCGGCTATTGTGATTCTGATTGTATTGAATTGTTTAGCTTGTTTTATTTTTAAATGCTAACTCAGGAGCAGGGAAAAGTACAAATATCACATCAAGCCACGGGCTAAATTTCGGGGGGAGAAAAGATTTCCTTTCGAAAGAAATCTGTTTCATTTTTATTTTGTTTTAACTTGTTCCAAATCTTCACATGCCTTAATTTTTCAAATCAGCAGCATTGATTCCAAACTATGAACTAGATACCATTACAAACCATATTTACACAGCGACAATATATCTATTAATTTTTTCATGCAGTAAACACAATTAAGAACCAATTCTCATGTACAATGTGAATAGTTTCAAGCAAAAAGCAAGCGTTTTAATACCAAAAGCTTCAGTATATACACTGTTTATATTCTTTTTTTTTTTTTTTTTTTTTACTGACACACAAATCTGAAATTGAATTGAAATTGCTTTCCTTTAGATGATGTACTTAGTTTTTTCTCACCACAAGTTCTCCATAGGAGGATAAGAGCCCGGCACCGTACGCCTTTACTGCCCCGTTCTGCTTGCAGAGCCCAAACTCGACCGTGAACCAGTAGAGCTGGAGAAGAAGTGAGAACATACACATTCAGTGATATATTTAAGTGGGATTTGCAATCCTGTAAGTCTCTTTCGTAAATTTAAAAAAAAATGCAATTCCCAAATGAACCACTAGATGTCGGTAGATTGATGTATTTGCTTATCACTTTGCTTAATATACAGAAATGATAGGTTAAATGTACAATTCATTTATAATTCTCAGTGAAAGCTCCTTACTGTAGACAGCTTTTCTATGTCCTCATCAGACGCACCGAGAGAAGCGAGACCAATCTCCTGTGAAGAAAAAAAAAAAAGCAAATAGAAGTGCATAGGTTTGTCTTCTGAGCTAAATTACACAGTAACACACAACAGCAAGTTAGCTCTATAAGTATTGACTGTCTATCTATCTTATATAAGTTATCTAAGTTAGCAGAAGACGGCATGTGATTATTTTTAATACCTATCAAATAATGAAAGCTATAACACTGATGCTGTAAGAGAAAAGTAAATACCTGTGAAAACTGAGCGAACTCCTTGTCTGTGAGCATGGGGATGTGTCCGAGCAGCTCGTGACAGCAGTCCCTAAATCCAGTAAATAAAACCCGGTGAGTTTGTGTTCGCTTTGAGAGTGAATGTAAAGAGTGTAGAGCATGTGAGGAGACATACGGCTCCGGAGAGTGCATGGGTGACGAGGAGTGACGAATGTACTGCGTGCACTGGAACACCCTGAATGCCAGACTTGCCAGGAAGTCCCGCGCTGAAAGCAGACCCACGACCGGCCGCAGCTGGAATCCTGTCTTTTCTGAAAACACAAATACATCCTCAACACCATCAAGTGTTTACTGAACTCTCTGGTGTGGGAAAACCTCCCTGAGACTACACAAGGATCTAATCTTAGCTCAAAAAGGAGCTTCATTCTGGGGGACACCAGATTGTCCAGTGAGGTTTTAAATCATTATACAGGTGTAGAAGAGTAACAAACACTACTGTATGTGTTGTTGGATGAGCAACATTCATTCATTGTCTATACCTGCTTATTCTTAGGACTCCTAGGGTCACAGGGGTCAGCTGGAGCACATAGGGCAAAAGGCAGGGGTACACCCTGGACAGGTTGCCAGTCCATCGCAGGGCCACACATAGACAAACAACCACACTCTCCAATTTAGAATTACCAATCAACCTAATGTACATGTCTTTGGACTGTGGGAGGAAACTGGAGTAAACCCACGCAGAACATGCAAACTCCACACAGAAAGGCTCCAGTTCAACCCCAGGACTCGAACCCAGGACCTTCTTGCTGTGAGGCAACAGTGCTAACCACTAAGCCACCGTGCTGCCCTGGATAAGCAACATGAGCGTCTTAATGATTACAGCTACAGATTTGCATTTCTGGCATTTGCCAGACATCCTTATCCAGAGTGACTTTTTTTTATTTTTTTTATATAACTGAGTCTATAATGCTAACCTATTAGTTCCTCATGAGCTCTTGCTTGCACAGCTGAGATGATATGAGGAACCCCTTATACAGAGCACTTTACATTTTTTATATACCTAAGCAATTGCAGGTTAAGGGTCTTGCCCAAGGGACCAGCAGTGGCAGATAGATGGACCTGGGATTTAAATCTAACAACCTTCTGATCAGTATTCCATCACCTTAACCACTAAGCCACACCATCTTGGACCTGCTGTTATGTCGGTCAAGGAATTAGTTTTAACTCTATAATGAGCTCTGATCTGTTAGTTCCTCAGGAGCTCTTGATCACATCCCCAGGATCTACACTATACAGTTATATATGTAAAAAATATAATTTATAAAATTTCTATTTACATTCTAAAATTAATATTTATGTCACTTTTAGTTATGAGTTGCATTTAAACAAGCTAAGTTACTTGTGTTAAGAATCTACAGAGTTTTTATAATGAATGAAAAACTATACAAATTGTGTGTAATTCACTACTCCACCACTAGATGTCACCACTAGTTAACATCTTTCATTTTCATGTCTAAGGCGATAAATCATTGTACTGACCTCCTGTACTTTTTCTTGTGGCTTCGTTTTTAAATAATAGATTTAATGTAAGTCACGTGATGATGTCTGGATGTCCAGAAACTCTGGGGTGCAGTCGTGTGAGCTTCAGTGTTTTATTTGATATGAAGGTGCAGGTAGAGGTTACCTTTCAGGAAATGGGAGACGTCTCTGAGCTGAGGGATTTTGTGCTCTCCGTAACCGCACTCTCTCTCCAGCTGCTGCAGGCCGTCCAGGAACTGTCTGCAGGCGTGAGTCGGATAGATGGAGGTCAAAGTCCTGTAGACTTCTCTCCTGGAGACATATAAGGCATGTTAGTATCAGGCTTGGATTTTTTTTTCTAGATTAAAAGTGTTTTTGGATCGTTTAAAAAAAACAAAAAACATAGTGAACTAAAAAGCGAACTGAAACTCTAAAATAAAATAAAAATATTCATTATCTTTAACAATTAAATTTATTGGAACGATATTAGATAATAGAGATGTCAATCAGCCTACAAGAAATGTCTTTGGACTGGTGGAAAAAACTGGAGAACCCGGAGGAAACCCCTGAAGCAAACTCCAAGTTCTTTGTCTTCAACTTATTCTCTTATGGTGAGATAGGATTCTGAATTTAGTGTACTATTTGCTTAACTCCATTAAGTATTATTATATAACTGCTACTACTACTAATACTGTTACTAGTGCTATTATTACTATTACTGCTACTACTAATACTGGTACTGGTACTACAACTGCCACTACTATTGGTGGTACTGGTACTAGTATATTATTACTATTACTGCTACTACTACTATTACTAATACTAGTTCTAGTGCTATTATTACTATTACTGCTACTGGTACTGGTACTACTACTACTACTACTGGTACTACTACTACTACTACTACTATTACTATACTACCACTGGTACTGGTACTACTGTTTCTCATTCTACTACTACTGGCACTGATACTACTACTACTACTACTACTACTACTGCTGCAACAGTTGGTTTACTCCTGTTGCTGCGTCTGCTGCTGCTCAACTGCTGCAGCTGCTGCTGGTTGGTTGTCGCCTGTTGCTAGCGTCTGTCTGCTTAACCATAGCAGCTAGCAGCAGCTGCTGGTGGTTGAATCCTGTTGCTGATCTGCTGCAGCAACCCAGCAGCTGCTGCAGCTAGCTGGTTGCTGCTGTTGCTGTTTAGCAGACAGCCCAGCAGCAGCAGCAACAAGCAGCAAGCTGGTGGTTTGCTCAAATTTAGCAGACAGCTAGCAGCTAGCCTTCAACAGCCAGCTAGCAACAGCCCAGCAGCGGTTTAAGCTAGCAGGAACAGCCCAGCAGCAAGCTGATTTGCTGTGCTTGCTTCGGGTTTAAGCAGTTTAGCAACGGACTAATCGTTCATAAAGCTGCAACAACAAGCTCAGCATAGCGCTACAGCTTAACCTTCCCAGCAGCGGTTTAGCAAGCAGCAGCAGCGGGCAGCAACCTGCTGTTAGCTGTGCCTTGCCGCCCAGTTGCTGCTTGGACAACGGGTTCTTATCGTTATCTTAGCAGCAAGCAGGCGGTCTTAACGCAAGCTTAGCTAGCAGCGGTTGCTAGCGGCAGGAACGCTTAGCAACTGCAGCTGCTTAGCAGCTTAACTGGTTTGCAGCCACTGTTTAGCAGAACAGCACAGCTTCAGCTGCTTCAGCAGCAGCTGGCAAGCAGCTGCTCAGCAGCTAGCCTGGTTGGACCTGCTGTTGCTGCAGCGCAGCAGCAGCAGCAACAACTGGCGGTTTGCAGCAGCAGCTTAGCAGCGGTTTGCGCCAACGGTTTAGCTGTTGAGAGCCAGCTTGCTGCAACTTAGCAGCAGCTGCTGCTGCTGGGTTGCTGCTGTTGCGCAGAACTGCTGCTGCCAGCAGCCAGCTGCTGGTTGCTGCTCATTTGCTGCTGCTCAAGGCGCCTGCTGCTGCTGGTTGCTGCTGGTTGCCGTGGAACAAGCTGCTGCTGAACAGCTCAGCAACGCTGCTGCTGCTGCTGGGTTGCTGCAAATGGTTTCTGTTCAAGCAGACATGCCAGCTAGCTGCTGCAGCAGCGGTTTGCTAGCGCAGCAGCAGCGGTTGGCTGCTTGCTTGTTGCAGCAGACAGCGCAATAGCAGCAAGCAGCTAAAGCAGCAGCAGCCCTTAACGCGGTTTGAGCTGCACCGTGGGTTTGAGCAGAACAGCAGCAGCAGCAACAGCAGCAGCGGTTTGGAACATAGCAGCAGCAGCAGCAGCGAATAGTAGCTAAGCGGTTTCAGCCTGATTTAGCAGACAGCAGCAGCAGCTAGCTAGTAGCAGCAGCAGCAGCAGCAGCAGCGGTTTGGCAAGCTGATTTGGCCAGAACGCTAAGCGCGCAGCAGCAGCAGCTTGGCAGGCGGTTAAGCAGCAAGCCCAGCAGCAGCAGCAGTTTGAGCAGCAGGTACAGCCAGCAAGCTAGCAGCAGCAGCAGCAAGCGGTTTGAGCAGCCGATTTGGCGCAGAACAACGCAGCTTAAGCAGCCAACAGCAGCAGCAGCAAGCCTTGGCAGCTGCGGTTTGCAACGATTGCTTAATTTGGCGCAGCGTGCGCAAGCAAGCAACGCTTAGCTAGCGGTTTGCTTGAGCGCTTGAACAGGCTTCGCGCCTTAGACTAGCCCAGCAACAGCAGCTGCTGCTTAGCAGCACGGTTGCTGCTGCAGACAGCTGCTTATGCTGCTGCTGTTGCTGTGCTGCGCGGTTGCTGTGTTGCTCTAACGGACATCGTTTCTGCTTAACTGCTGCTGCTGCTGCTGCGGTTGCTGCTGCTGCTGCAACACTTTTTGCTGCTGCTGTTATATTGCTGCCGCTGGTTTGCTGGTTGCTGCTGGACATCGTTCTTAGCTGCTAGCACGAGCTGAAACGGTGAAGCTGCTGCAACTGCTGCTGCTGGTTGCTGCTGAGTGAAGCCACTGCTGACACTGCTGCTGCTGCTGCTGCTGCTGGCTATGGCTGAGCTTAAGCCCAAGCAATTTAGCAGAACTGCTGCTGCGCAAGCTGCTAAGCAAGCTTGCAAGCAGCGCTAGCAGCCAAGCTAGCTAGCAGTTTGCTGCAGAACAGCTGAGTGCCTTAAGCAGCTCAGCAGCAGCTAGCGGGTTTGCAGCAGCAGCTAGCAGCAGCGGTTTGCTGCTGTTGCAGAGCCGAACAAGCTAAGCTAGCAGCAGCTAGCTAGCGGGTTGACGCTATTTAGCAGACAGCTAGCAACCTTAGCAGCAGCCTTCCCAGCGGTTGCAGCAGACGCAGCAACTAGCAGCAGCAGCAGCGGTTTGCAGTGATGCAGCAGACCTTGTTTGCAGCAGACAGTAGCAGCAGCAGCAGCAGCAGCAGCAGCGGCTTAGCAGCTGATTTGCTTGAATTTTGCTCAGCTAATAAGCAGCAGCTAGCAGCAACGGTTTGCAGCAGCAGCAGCAACGGTTAACAGCTGTTTAGCAGACCTTAAGCAAGCAGCAGCAGCTTGCCCAACAGCAGCAGCAGCGGGTTTGCAGCTGTTTAGCAGACTGCAGCAGCTGCAACCTTAGCTAGCAGCAGCTCGGGTTGCTGCAGCGAGACATCCTTGCAGCTTAGCAGCAGCAGCAGCGGTTGGCTGGCTGTTTGCGTTTAGCAGCTAGCAGTAGCAGCAGCTAGACAGCAACCCAGCAGCTTAGCAATAGCGGTTGTAGCTGTTAACAGCAGCAACAGCAGCAAGCTAGCAACAGCAGCAACGCTTAGACGGTTGCTGCAGCAACTAGCAGCTGCACTGCTGCTGGTTGAGCAGCTGAGCATTCTCTGCTGCTGCTGCAGCAACAGCTTAAGCAACGGTTGCTGCTTCTGTTGTTACAGCGCAGGCTGCTAAGTAACCAGCTGCTGCAGCAGCAGCGGTTTGCAGCTGGCATTTAGGCAAGCAGCAAATGCAGCTAGCAGCAAGCAAGCACGCTGCAAGCCGAGTTCAGCTAGGCTCAGAACATTAAATAAGCAAGCTGAGACAGCAGCTAGCTAGCGGTTTGCTGTGCCAGCAGCAGCTGGGTTGCTGCTGTTTACAGCTCAGCAGCAGCTGCTGCTGCCAGCAAGCAACTTGCAGCAGGCAACGGCTTTAGCGCAACAGCTGCTGCTGAAACAGTAGCTGCTGCGTGTGCTGCCGCTGGTTAACGGTTGCAGCGGGGCTATCGTTTCTTGGAACATGGATTCAGCTTAGCAACTTAGCAGCAGCGCTTAGCAACGCGGTTTGGCAATAGCGGCAACTAGCAGCGCAGCAGCAGCTCAGCAGCGGCAGCAGCCTTGATTTGGCAATGCGCTAAGCTGGTTGCGCGGTTAGAGCGGACAATCGTTCTTAACTGCTGCGCAGCGTGAGAAACGGTCAAGCAGCCAGCTGCTGCTGAAGCTGCTGGGTTAGCCAGCAGGAACAGCAGCAGCTCCAGCAGCAGCAACTAGCAGCAGCAGCGCGCAGCGGGTTTGAGCAGCTGTTTAGCGAGCAGCAGCAGCAGCAGCAGCAGCAGCAGCTTGGTTGCTGCTGCCTTAGCAAGCAAACTAGCTGCTGCTAACTGCTTAGCCAGCAAAAGCTAGCAGCGGTTAGCTGCTGTTGCGCAGTTTGCAGCAGCAGCTGCTTAACAGCAACCAGCTGCAGCAGCTCGCGGTTTGCTGCAGTGCTGCAGCGAGGCTGTAGCAGCTGCTGCAGGTACCTGCAGCTTTATAGCAGCTGCTGCGCTAGCGAAGCAGCAGCAGCGCTGCTGGTTGTTTAGCAACTGGGCTTAGCAGCCAGCAACAGCTGCTGCTTACTGCTGCGGTTCCAGCTGCTGCATAACAGCTGAGCTATAGCAAGCTGTTGGCAATGCTGCCGCTGGCTGCACGGTTGCTGCTGGAATACTTAATCGTTCTGCTGCTTAATAGCAAGCAAACAACTAGCAGTTGCTGGTTAGCATCAATAAGCAGCTGCTAGCTTAGCAACTAGTTTGCTGCTGATTTGCAATGCTGCCGCAGTGGTTAGCTGGTTGCTAACTCCCAGCGGAATATCGTTCTTGCAGCAACGCTGCTGAACGGTCTTAAGCTGCTGCTGCTGCTGGTTTGCTGCAGCTGCTGCTGCGCAGTTTGCAGCAGCAGCAACCAGCAGCTAGCTGCTGCTCAGCGGTTTGAG
Organism: Hemibagrus wyckioides; assembly: GCF_019097595.1. Lineage (NCBI taxonomy): Eukaryota > Metazoa > Chordata > Actinopteri > Siluriformes > Bagridae > Hemibagrus > Hemibagrus wyckioides. Next base: position 19,010,633 of record NC_080728.1, on the reverse strand, counting down.
CAGCTGATTTGCTTGAACAGCCAGCAACTAGCCCAACAGCGCCCAGCGGAACAGCCCAGCAGCAGCAGCAGCAGCAGCAGCAGCGGTTTGAGCAGCTAAGCTTAGCCAGCAGCCAGCAGCAGCAGCAGCCTAGCGGTTATGTTGCTGAAGCAGCAGCAATAGCAGCTAGCTCAGTTTGCTAGCCCAGCAAGCAGCAGCAGCCCAGCAGCAGCAACCCAGCAGCAACTTCAGCAGCACTGTTTGGCTGTAGCTGCTAAAGCGGTTGGCTGGTTGGCGCAGCTGGACTTAATCGTTTCTTAGCAGCTTAGCTGGTATTTGCAGCAGCAGCAGCAGCGCTTAGCGGTTGCGCAGCAGCAGAACAGCTTAGCAAGCAGCAGCGCAGCAGCAGCAGCTCTTTGGACTGCTATTTAGCTGCAGTTGCTGCTCGTTTAGAACAGCTAGCCAGCGCAGCAGCAGCAGCAGTTCCCAGCAACAGCCCAGCAGCAGCAGCAGCAACAGCAGCGGTTTGCTGCTGTTTGCTGTAACTAAGCAACCAAGCAGGAACAGCAGCACAAGCTTAGCAGCAGCGGTTTGCAGGCCGGCAGCAGCAGCAGCAGCAGAACGCAGCCCAGCCTTAGCAGCAAGCAAAGCGGTTGAGCAGCAGCAGCAACTAGCAGCTAGCTAGCAGCAACCAGCAGCGCTGACACATGGTTTGCTGCGCAGCTAGCAACAGCAGCTGTTGCTGTGCTGCCGCTTGGTTTGCTGGTTAGCTAACTGTGGCAATCGTTATTCTGCTGCTGCTGCTGCTGCTGCAGCTTGGTTGCTGCTGCCAGCTGCTGCTGCTAACTGCAGCCGCTGCTGCTGTTGCTGTGCTGCCGCTGAGTTACGCGCGGGTTGGCTGCTGGACATCGTTCTGCTGCTGCTGAGCGCTGGTGCTGCTGCTGCTGCTGCTGCTGGTTGCTGCGCAACCTGCTGCTGCTGCTGCTGCTGCAGCTGCTGGTTTGCTGCTGTTTAGCAGACCAGCAGCAGCTGCTGCAGCTGCTGCTCAACAGCAGCAACGATTTGCGCAGAACCTGTTGAACAGGCTGTAGGCTGCTGCTGCTGCTGCTGCTGCTGAGTACTGCTAGCTGCGGTGCTGCTGCTGCTGCTGCAGCTGCCTTAACGCTAGCAACTGAGTTGCTGCTGCTGCTGCTGCTGCTGCTGCTGCTGCTACTGCTGTTGCTGAATGCTGTAGCGGTTGCTGGTTGCTGCTGGTTTATCGTTCTTAGCTTAGCAGCGAGCAGATTGCTGCTGCTGCTGCTGCTGGTTTGCTGCTGGTGCTGCTAGCTGCTAACTACTGCTGCTGCATTTAAGCTGGTGCTTAACGGACAACTGTATCGCTGCTTATAGCAATGGTACTGCTGCACACTGCTACTACAAATCGTGGTACTGATACTAGTGCTATTATTACTATTACTACTTCTATTACTGGTACTGGTACTGGTACTACAGCTACTACTACTAATACTAGTGTTATTATTACTATTACTGCTACTACTAGTGGTACTGGTACTAATGCTACTCACACTGCTACAGTAGTTGCACAGCCTCAGGACCAGAAAATTGAAGACAAAATCATTTTTATTTACGATATTTAGTTTGATATATGGAACCCACCAAGTGGCCACTTCTTCCGGAGTGTATTCGACATATGGTAACGGGTCACCCCTGCAAACAATCACAAACGTTTCGTTAATTCACCTATATGACTTTACCTCCTGAGATAAACAAACCCATCCATCATTCCATGCACTCTTTCATTTAATTATTCTTAAAAAAAATAATTCAACTCTGGAGATGTAGCTGTGAATGTAATACCTTCTACATGAATGATAAATAATGAGCCTACTTACTGTTTGAAGTTGAAAGCCAGCTCAGAGATAAACGCTCTCCGCTTTCGGTATTCCGGATCGCTAAATCCCTAGATCGAGTAGAAACCGAGTGGATCATGAATTCAGGATTCCGAATGGTCGGCAGTACAGAGACAAATCACAGGCGTCTATAGCAACAACTATAGGGATTAATTGTAGTAAAGTGTGTGTGTTTTTCCGTAAGGAGAGGTTTGTTTAACATTCGGAAGGAGTCTCCAGTTTCAGCACTTTGTAACGTTTAATGGCAGCAATAATACGTTTTCTGATAGCTTCAAGAGCAAGAAATTTTCTTGAATTTTGGAAAAAGAGAGATGCTGGCGAGGAAACGAGTGTTCAGAATGTAAGTGAGATCAGGAACACTCTATAAAATGAAATAGATTAAAAACTATGACGTATGATAATGCTTTTTAATAAATGCAAATTGCTGGGGTGTAGACAGAAACACGACACTTCTTATCGGGAATAACACATCATTCATCATACAGCTCTGTCGTTGATTACTTTTCTATAACAGCATGACACACGGAGTATTAATCCTTAATTACTTTATTATATCATTAGAGGTTACGTACAGGATGATCTTGGTCCAGGTCCGGGTCATACTTTGTAATTACGTGATTGCATTTGTCCAGATCACTGATCTTTCGTGGGAACCAGGGAACTAAAACGATAAAAAAAAGTAAATAATAATAATAATAATAATAATAATAATAATAATAATAATAATAATAGTAAGGGTTAAGTTCAAGAATATACATACTGTATAAATTAGCACACTCTTCAGACAAAACCAAAGCAATGAAGTTTAATTTAATCAAGATTTAGTTTCAAAATATGTTATAAGTTTATTATCTTGGATTATTCTATCCATCCATCCGTCCATTTTCTATACCCGCTTTATTCCTAATTAGGCTCACAGGGATCTGCTGGGGCCTATCCCAGCACACATTGGGCGAAAGGCAGGGGTACACCCTGAGCAGGTCGCCAGTCCATCACAGGGCTGGATTATTAAATTTATTTACAATTGTTATAGTCAGGCTAATATTTTTCTGGTCGTGATGTTTAGTTGCTCTCCATATTGTATTGTTCTCATTGCAAAATTATTCACTGAAATAATGATTTCGTATAAAACGTTTTTTAAAACATAATTCGATTTAATGTCTTATTCTCTCTGGTTTTAAGGAAATAGAGAAGTGTAACTTAATGAGACGTTACGTAACAAAGAAAATTAAGGAAATTAACTGTAACATGACGCCATTGTGATAAGTGGGCGGGGCTTAAAGTCTTCTTAAATGTTTTAAAAATGACTGCGGTCGACAAAACAAGTTTATTAGGAAAAAAAAACAACAAAACAAAAAGCAGGTGAATAACCAAACTTATATAAACTGAGTGTAAATAGAGTTTAAGAGAAGATATGTCATAGATGAAACTTAGTTAAAAATTAGTTTAAAAAACAACAAAACTATGAAATATGTTTTCACTGATTTTTCACAGTTCCAGGAAACATTTCTACTAAAGGTACAAGAAATAATACAGTTTAAAATGTTTTCCTTTTTTTCCCTCCTGATATTTCGTTATCTTTTTTCTGGATTATTTGTATGTAAGTGTAAAAGTTTACGCACCCCGGTCGTCGTGCAGTAGCCGCACTTCGTCTGCGACTCTCCTGAGCGCGTTCATAAAGGCGTCCGTGTCCGAGCTGTGGACTTCACATTGCAGGAAGAACTCCAGCTCATCTGAGGACATTTTCTTACACCTCCGAGATGCACGAGTCTCCAGGTGGAGCAGCTTCGCCTCAAAGGTCTTTCATTAGACAAGAAAGCAAGAAAAGAAGAGAGAAAACTTTAGAAACTCGAACCCGACTCGCGCGCACTGGTCATTTATTTGACAGAAAACATGGTTAAGAAGTTTTTTTTTCTCCAAAGCGACACGGATTAATGAAAGCTTGGTTGTTTGGTTGATTGACAACTATCAATGTCCCGTTCATTATCAAGCTTAAAAAAATCTTTCGTGCCTTCTCACGATGTGCGGACTGTCAATTATTTCTACAGATCTGAAAATCTGTCTTATTTCACAATTCACACCTGAATAATATGCGATCGAGTGTAAACAAAAAAAAGTGTGGAAAAATGCAAATAAAAAAACAATAAATACATTTTTAATTAAACGAATTTAATTAATTAACTTGGTATTTATTTATTTATTTATTTAAGTTTTGAGACAGCACTTGATGTGATTTTTCTGTAACAGATGGGGGCTATCGGGGCTAGATCTCTATACTGTGTGTAAACTATATTTTTAAACCTTTTGGCTATTTGTGTTGTTTTGTTTACTAAACATATAATAATAATAACAATGATAACAACAACAACAATAATAATAATAACAATAATAAATATGAGGCCAGAAATGAGATTCAGTAATATTTGGAGGATTTTTTAAATGTTAAGTTAATTTACACAATAATTATTTTTTAATAATTATTGATTGATTGATTAAGAAAACGGTTTTCCTGGTCATAATCTGGTCGATAATCATGAAAAAAACCTACTTATGACCCCAGATGTATAGACCAGATAAACCGTCTAATTCAGATCTTTTTTTTAAAAAACACACAGAGAATAAAAGAATACTAAACTGTACCTTTCCTTATCGCTGAGATGGCAACCTTTAAAGTGTACCTTTAATTCAGATGTTACTATTAAGAAAGGCAATAACGATCCATTCATATACATTAGATTATTTTAAATATATAAAAAAAAATGGAAAGGAAGAAAGGAAGCACACTTGATGGTTCCACTCCATGAGGAAATGTTCAGTTTTGTCCTCATTATTCAAACAGGGTGGACTTGATTGAAATCAAATAGAAGCCTTTTTCCCCATGCGTGTTTTAATATCCCTTTTGATTTAAAGGATATATTGACCTAAATAGGATTTATTACAAAATGATCCAATACTATAAAACGATTTCAGAGCGCGCGCTATCAGTGACTCACCTCGAAGACTTTCCCCGCTTTGAAGAAGCCAGCGTGTTTGTCGTTCTTCTGTGTAAAGAGCAGGTGGAGAGTCACTTTACCGCTTTTCTCTTCGAAAACCAAGTTGTCGCCGCTGCGTGATGGACCCGGAGACGCAGCTGTGCTCTCCCTGTCTCTCTCTTTGTCTCTCTCCCTCTCCCGGTCTCTGCGCGCATCCTCGATGAGACTCTGCTTCCGGCCGCTGAAAGGCACACTCTGCGCCACGCTCTCCGTTTTCATTTCAGGCCTCTGTGATTCTCTCAGCTACGACTTGCCTTTAATCTTCCACCTGTGTCCGGTCATGAGCCGAGCGATTTATATACAGGAGGAAATCGTGAGGACTTTATGTAAATGCAGGTGTACGCAGGAGCGCGACTCCGTGTGCGCAGCGCTGCGTCACGCGTCTTCGCTTTCTTCCATTTTAAGAAGCCCGAAAAAAGACAGCGGTTACCAAACCACCCTCATATGAGCTCCGGCGATGGGATTTAGTGCGTGTGGCAGTGTAGGTAGTCTAGATTTAACGAAATAAAACGAGCTCGGAAAGGCTTTTTTCCCGTGGAAGAAAACCCAGAGGAAATGGAATGTAAGATACTCTCCAAGGTACTGAAATAATAATAATAATAATAATAATAATAATAATAATAATAATAATAATAATGATGATGATGATGATGATGATAAGTAAATCTTTTTTGTTCTACTGCTTACAAATAAATTCACAGAATCTATATTACGCTCAAAATATCAATAATTAAGACGCTATTTCAGACAGTTCACAAGCATTCCATACATTTTCTCACAATTTTATTGTCAACACTTCTATCCAATATGGTCAACACACAAATATATTGGCCGAGCAGTTATATAAGTTTAAACACACAGGCATAGATGAAAAAAAATTAAAATGAGAAAGATTTATATTAGACGAAGACATGAAGCTTAACATTTATTTAGCTCATTCTATCTCTACGTCTATCAAAAGGTTATTAAACACAATAGAGCAGAGACCTTATAAGTAACCTGTTATTATCACGGTGTCGATTATTTTGAGATAATTACTGGTTACTCAGTTCTATGTTTTGGCGCAATGTCGGATGATTTAAAGGTTAGTTATATAAAATTTGCGCTTTTTGAGCCAGAGATAAAATATGAATATTAAAGCACAAAAAAAAAATCTGAAAGGAAATATGCACATACAAGTCTACTATTAGATCAGGAAAATAGTAATATAGCCTGATTTACATCTAAAGGAAGTCCCTTTTTCCCTTTTCTAATAAAAAGAACAGTTTGGTCAACAGTCGGAAATTAAATTCGTATATATATAATTCTGTTAATACTGAACTATAGCATGTGTTACAAATTAAAACATGAACATAATGATGCAAGTTAAAAATAAAACAAAGGGTAGGATTTAGAAGGTTCATATGTGGTCTACAATTAAAAGTCTACAAAAGTAATTAAAATGATTAAAAGTTACAAATGATTTAACAGACCAATCAAGTACCTTAATAATGTAGTGTAATGACCTACATTAATGACTGTATTATATTTCAGCCTACAAACTAAAGCATAAATACTAGGATATAAACATTTTGTAAAATACAGGATAGTACACATGCAAACCTCATATAATCATATCATATCATATCATATCATATCACCTTTTAAATGTCATTTGTATAAGAATTTGATAATTGTCAGTCACGTGTTCCAATATTTTTGCTCACTTAAATGTTTGGCCTGATTCAGAAGGTCCTGTGTTTTTAAGCTGTTAAACATATTTAGATTGACTCATTTTAAACTCTCTTCTTATATTCATATTTGGATCCAAAAACACTTTGGCCTTGCTGTTCCAATAGTTTTGGAAGGGACTGTCTCAATAATTCCTGCAATCTGCAAGATCTTGTCCATCGACAGTTGCTCTAATTCATCTTCTGCAGAGCGCTGCACAGGATCCCCATCTCACCTGAAACAGAAATAATAAAGAGCGCTTTATTCAAAGTATGTTTCAACTATTCATTCTTTTAAGCTTCTTAAAGACATTTTCATTGGAGGGCCCAGAAGTTTTCCTGTGACCATCAGAGTAATGATTAGCATGTTGACGAGTATACTCCTCTTCATGATAATAAGAAAGATATATACTGTACAAATATACTGAAGATCCCTAAAGGGTTCTTAAACATATGGAACCCTACAAATGTGTGTATCTGTACCAAAAATATTTTGAAGCAAAATATTTTGAAGCTACGCTCTTAAAAAAAGGTCAAATCTAGCAGAGTCAAAGCTGTTCTTTGGCTTTTGTGTAAAACAAGGGTTTCAGCAAGGGTTCGAATAAGATAAAGAGTAAAATATAAACCCCCTAACTGACCCATTTGTGGAACTCTTAAAGGTTCTACACATAACTGTATCACAAACAGTTTCCCTACCTGACAGGTTCCCATAGCCAACCTCAAAACCTTTAGAAATAAAGCTGAGAACCCTTTAGAAATAGAACACTTATATATTCTTTGTAGAACCCTACAACACTATCTGACAGGTACATTCTCTTTACCAAGCTAAACTATGAATCCGTAAGGGGTTTGGTGCCACGATCCTCTGATGGAATCTTTAAAGGTTACATGTAGGTAGAAACCCTTTAAGAAGTTACATTCAATAAAAAGATCAAATCTATAACTAGAGAACATATTTCCACTTTGTTCCTATGGAGGATCGCTGAAAGGTTCTGTGTAGAACCCTATAACAGTGTTTTCCTACCAAAAAAATGGATTTAAGTAGAAAATCAGATAAATAAGATAAAAGGTATTATGTAGAATTATTATGTTTTTTGGCCCTTCTTGTGGACCCCTTAAAAGCTCTTTAACACAGAAGGTAGAACCACAGTTATGTGTCATGGCTAAAAAGGAGCTAATATATATTTTTTCTTTCTGTGAGAACTATTAAAGGTTCTAAGTATAGGCTATTAAAACAGAGTGTTTTCCATTGGTTTCATTCCAAATCTCCTGTACTTGAGTGAAAGTAAAGATATCCTACTTGAAATATTAACTATTCAGAGAAGTACAGAGGAACCCCTTTTCAAAGATTTTAAGAAACCTTTTTCTTTTACATTTTATGGATATATCCATAATCACAATATTTCCAATTGAGAACAGCTATTTACACGATCTGTTCAAACAAGAAACAAAACTAAACACATACTACTGATGCTGTCAGCCAGGTTGCTCAGTTTCTGTGTGTTGTCTAGAACCTCAATGCTCTGAGTGTAGGCATTATAGCGCAGAGAGAACGGTCTCGGAATGGTGGCAGCATACTTCCTGTGATATGTGAAAAAACACTAATCAGTCATGAGGAGAGATGATAAGTATTCTAATGAAAGAGCTGGACTGAGCCTTTACAGTCACGTGTACCTGACTTTCTCTTTGCCGTCCTCAAAACTCTCGGCTATGTAGTAAACCGGCTGGAATTCGGTGATGGGGTATTTCTGCATGCTGGTCTTCTCTGGCTCGAAGGGCAAGAGTTTTGGCTTGTCTGACAGACAGTACTGCAGGAGAGAGATCAGTCAGTTTGATTACATATCATGTTGAGTCACTAAATTATTTGCTTTAAAGCAAAAAGGTAATAAATAAAATCTGACGCTATATTTACTTCACTAGTATCTAGCTGTTACATTGTTCATGCAAACAATGCTAACAATGCTAATCTGTCAGGAATACACAGACAGAGGTGTTGACAAATGACCAAGAACTGGAATTCCATTTAGCATAGATGTATATAGCTGTTATGTTTATTATACAAACAAAGTAAATATAGAAATGTGTCGCTAATATCAACATTATTATTATTACAACTCAGATATGTTTAGAAATGATTAAGAAAGGGCAGAGTATAAAAACTACACTGTAACTATGCCTATCGTAGCTGTATAAGGCTGTTAATTATGCTATACAGGTAATATATACATAGAAATGTATTTCTAATATCAACTTTTTCCTCAGATGTGTTAATAAATTAAAATTATGAATATTACAGCATAATTACACTTAGCATAGCTGAATAAAGCCTTTATTTGTGTTATACAGATAAAGTAAAAATAGAAATGTGTCGCTAACATCAACATTTTCCTCTGATGTGTTTAGAAATAACCAGGAAAAAGCGAAGTATGAACATTACACTTTTTCTTATGCTTATCATAGCTGTATAAGGCTGTTAATTATGCTATACAGATAATGTAAACTTAGAAATGTTTTGCTAATATCAACATTTTCCTCAGTTGTGTTGATAAATGAATAAGAAAATGAACTTTCTAATGAAAAGTATAATGTAATTGTTCTTAGGATATCTTCATAAAGCTGTTATTTGTATTATACAGATCATGTAAAGACAATAGAAATGTATTGCTTATATGTGATGCTTTTCCTCAGATGTGATGATAAATTACTAAAAAATGCACAATATTATAATATTTTCTACGTAAAGCTAAGCAATTTCCATAGCTTTACATAGCTGTTATGTTTATTAAACAGATAAACCTAGACATTTTCTCAGTTATGTTTAGAAATTACTAGAAAAAAGACACAGAATTATGATATTTACACTGTAATTACGCTTACAATGGCTGTACATTGCAGTTATTTATTTAATCCAGCTAATCTGTGAGGAATATCAGCACTGTTCTCAGACGTGTTGATAAATTACAAAGAAAACGCACGGTATTATGAACACTACACTGTAGTTACACTTAGCATAGCTGTACGTAGCTGTTATTTTTGTGATGCAGATCATGAAAATGTAGAAAAATATTGAAAATATCAACATTTTCCTTAGTTATGTTAATAAATAATTACGACAAATCAATATTTGACTAAAAATACACCATAATTACACTTAGCCAAACTCTATCATGTTTATTAAACAGACAAGGTAGATAAAAGAAATCTTTCAAGAATATCCACATTTTCCTCAGATTCCTTGATAGATTGCTAAGAAAAAACACAAGATGATTAAAACTATACTTTAATTAATCATTGCCATCGCTTGATAGAGAACAGGTTAGCCATGTGCTCCAACATGTGAGAGAAAAAAACAAAACAAAAAACACCACATCACAACTTTTAAACTTAGCCAGTGCTATCAGAAAACGTCAGCTATAACCAGTATATTTATTGGACAGTAGAAATAAACATCTCTAGCGCCTTGGTACTTTTACCCCTTTTAGCCCCAAGAGAACACTGTTTACCAAGCTGCATAATTAATTGGCAATTATTTAGTAATGGTAATGACTTTCTCACCTGTAATTCCCCAAACGAGGAGAGCAGACCTGCTCCATAGGCCTTAATGTCGTTTCCTTGTTTACAAAGCCCAAATTCTACAGTAAACCAGTAAACCTACAAATACACACACACACACACACACAAACAAATGAAACTTATAAGATAAAAAGAATACCCAAAATTACCACAGATTTAGCTGCATTCGCTAAGCTAGTCAGCTACCTAACTACAACACTATTCTACATCTAAACAGCTAGCTCAGCTAATAGTACGTCTCCAACAGTAGCTACAGTTAGCGGTTAGCGAAGGTTGTTTTTGATATTACATTCTGCTAGTTAGGTTATGTTAACTCTAACTGACTATAGCTAGGGAATACACACTGTAGCAAGCTTCTCAATGTACTCATCAGGGGCTCCAAGGGACGCCAGGCCAATTTCCTGTCAAGAAAGAAAACCGATAAGATATTAATTATTCAGTGCAAAAGTTTACCCCCCCCAATTGTTTCTACAGTAAGGGATAAATGAACAGCAAAAAGACTACAATTTGACGAATTACACGAATACCCATTTAAAGATAAGCATACAGCTGTTAAATCTAAGTCAGCAGGTGTCTTTATAAAGTTTTCACCCCCTTATATTGTCATTTATCAGAAAGCCACATGGTTTCCCAAAAATGCAGATATGATGTTGCAGTCAAATGAATTGACACCTCAATATTTCATTACATTTTGTCTCCAATAAACTGTAGTATTTATATAAATGAAGAAGCAAACCTGTGAGAACTGAGCAAAACTAGCATCCGCAAACAGAGGAACATGTCCCAGCAGCTCATGGCAGATGTCTCTAAAACCAGGAATATTTATTTATTACTTTTTTATTATATGGAGTTGAATCAATTTACTGCTGAATTTAAGCAACTGGCCACGTATATGGGGCAGTGATGACTTGACTTAATGGTTAAGGGTGCTTGTGTGTGTGTCACAATATTCACAATTTTACAAGATGTTTGATAATATAATACCGTATATAATTTTGTATATATACATTTTATATTTAACATTTTGTATATATAGAATATTTAATTTATATTTATATTTCTTGTGTAATCTCTAGCAAAAGAATTTCCTTCAGGATTCATTAAGTTCTATTTTATCTTATCTTACTCACGGCTCAGGTGTGTACATGGGCTTGGATCCGTGACGGATGTATTGGGTGGAATGAAAGACACGGAAAGCTAAACCAGCAAGGAAGTCCCGAGACGACAGCAGCCCTGCCACTGGGCGGAGACGGAATCCGGTGCATGCTGGAAAAAAAATGCATTTAGCAGCTTATTTCTTTGATAAAGTGAACAGTTTATCACTGCTATAATGCAAGTGCTAACTGGTTTCATGAACATTAAATGGAACTATAAAGTATGATGTTGTTGATGAATTTCCCATAACATTCTCCTTCCAAGTGTTTTATTCCGAAGCTATTACATCCTGATCTGAACTCTGAGTCTTACACTGCAGGAAGTTGGAGACGTCCTCGAGCTGAGGGATGTTGTCCTCGCGGTAGCCGCAGTACTCCTCCAGCAGAGGGAAGACGCGGTTGTGTTCACGACATGCGTGAGTGGGATACAAGGTCTTCAGCTCCCTGAATACGATTCCCCAGGTGGCCTTCTCCTCCTCTGTGTACTCCACACATGGGATTGGCTGACCGCTGTGGACAGAAGGTGAGACTACATGGAAAATAAACTCCTGAACCACCAAAACCTCCTAAACCCACGACACTACCTCCTAAGGCCAGAACCAAGGATACCATTTTCTAGACCCAGAACCCAAGATGCCACCTCCTAAACCCAGAACCCACAATATCACCTCCAAAACCCAGAATCCAAGATACCACCTCCTAAACCCAGAAACCAAGATACGACCTTCTAAACCCAGAACTCAAGATACCACCCCCTAAACCCAGAAACCAAGATACGACCTTCTAAACCCAGAACTCAAGATACCACCTCCTAAACCCAGAAACCAAGATACTACCTTCTAAACCCAGAACTCAAGATACCACATCCAAAACCCAGAAACCAAGATACTACCTTCTAAACCCAGAAACCAAGATACCACCTCCAAAACCCAGAATCCAAGACAGCACCTCCTAAACCCAGAACCCAAGATACCACCTCCTAAACCCAGAAACCAAGATAGCACCTCCTAAACCCAGAACCCAACATATCACCTCCTAAACCCAGAACCCAAGATACCACCTCCTAAACCCAGAAACCAAGATACCACCTCCAAAACCCAGAATCCAAGATAGCACCTCCTAAACCCAGAACCCAAGATACCACCTCCTAAACCCAGAAAACAAGATAGCACCTCCTAAACCCAGAACCCAACATATCACCTCCTAAACCCAGAACCCAAGATAGCACCTCCTAAACCCAGAAACCAAGAGAGCACCTCCTAAACCCAGAACCCAACATATCACCTCCTAAACCCAGAACCCAAGATACCACCTCCTAAACCCAGAAACCAATATAGCACCTCCTAAACCCAGAACCCAACATATCACCTCCTAATCCCAGAACCCAAGATACCACCTCCAAAACCCAGAAACCAAGATACCACCTTCTAAACCCAGAACTCAAGATACCACCTTCTAAACCCAGAACCCAAGATACTACCTCCTAAACCCAGAACCTTTTGAGATACCACCTCCTAAAACCAGAACTCAAGATACCACCTCCTAGACCCAGAACCCAAGATGCCACCCCCTAGACCAGAACCCAAAATACTTTCTAAACGCAGAACCCCAGATACCACCTCCTAGACCCAGAACTTTAACTAGTTCCACATGGGGTTTACACCTCACATTTGAATTAGTATACATCTGTTAGTGAAACTTATAGGCAAAAACTCTTTTAAGAAGTAACATTACTGTAAAGTATTCACTTTTGGAAATATAGTATAAGATATTATA
>NC_080728.1:18957500-18995000 GCF_019097595.1 Hemibagrus wyckioides | reverse complement strand
AACAAATACTTTTACAAGTGTAAAATAATGTTTGTGTCTACTCATGAATGTGTGCATAAGTTTGTGCCCTGGCAAATTTCATCACTGAGTATGCTATGCTAATATGCTAAACTGTCTGTAAACGGCGATCTCACTCCCTCACATGTGTCTTTCTGCTTGCTGCGTGACAGCTCGTGCACTTGGCCGCTGATTTCGGCGCGCAGGCTGTTGACGACCTCGTCCAGGGCCGGGGAGCAGGCAGCGTCCACGCTGATGAAGAACTCGTACTCGTCCTTGTTCAGGCGCGAGGGACGTGACTCGATGTGGGTCAGGTTGATTCCCTTATCCTGTCGTTTACAAACAGAAAACAGAATGAATACTTACGAATAACGAATTAATTCCGTGATTAATTATACGATTTCATGATTCTGAAACGTTACAATTATTTATACACATTATTATGTCTATAACATGTCTGCCTCATCACTTTACATATTTGCATATTTATAATGTACAAATTTGCATATTTATGTTGTACACTTTATATATTTTATGTGTTTATAATGCATTATAATGTCTTATGCAACCTTTTTTTTTTTGTTAAAAAAAAGGTGCCAGACAATAAATCTGTGTAAGTGCTTATAAGTAGATAGACATTATATTACATGCATAACACTTGTAAAGGTTATAAGGCCTGCATATGACTTCATAATGGCATAACCTTCTTTATAACCATTTATAAAGCACAGGTATGAGATTATAACCTCAGGTTGGATAACAGTACAGGAGCTATGGTACGTTAGAAGATTAGTGTTTGTATGAGCAGATATTATAATGCACATTACAATGTAACCTGACATTATGCAGTCATAATGTACACTCGTGCTTTATAAAGTGTTATGACTGACTCTATAACTGTATGTATAATGAATTATTTGCAAATTACAGATTATTAGCATTTATGTAAATCTTTTATGTTATCTTTTGTAAACTGAAAAATGAATCCATTAATTTAAATGCTGTGTACCTGAACATGTGTATGTTGTAAATGCATTATGAACGCCGCATACTTTGCATACTGCATAGGTTATTACATAAGTATGTAATTTGGTATACAAAATATTATTGTTATAAGTGCAGGCATAACATTTCCTAATGCCCATGCATGACTTTTTAACGTCATGGTACATAATAATAGAGAAACTGCGTTGAATGTGCTATAATGCATTATAAAGTATTTTGTACTTTTGTACTACAACATGCTACACTGCTGTACTGTTATAAATGTATTTATAATTCATAATGAATACTACATTCTTAGGACGTGTTATTATAGAGCCATATTATTTTTTTTTGCATAAGCATACTATACCAGAGAATGTGCTTTATAAAGTATATTGTATGCTATATTTCTAGTTATAAAAACATTTGTAATGCATTATGAATACTACATTCTTAGCAAATGTTATTGCATACCTATGTAGCATACAAAATGTTTTTCTGAGTACATGCATAACATTTTATAATACTTGTGCATGACTTCATAATGAGAAGGTACATAATAATAGATATTTATCAGGGCATGGGTTATATTGCATTATAAATGATTATGTATGTTACACTGTACTGTTATAAAGATTTATAATGATTTATAAATACTGCATTCCTAGAAAGTGTTATTATAACGTTATATTTTTTTTTTTGCATGAGCATGCTATACCATAAGCATGTCCTATAGAGCAGTATAAAGTATTATGTATGCTACACTGTATGCTATGAAGGCGTTTATAATGCGTTATGAATACTGCATTATTAGGAAGTGTTATTATACAACCATAATATTTTTTGCATAAGCATACATGCATGTGTGTGTGTCTGTGTGTGTGCGTGTGTCTGTGTGTGTGCGTGTGTGTGTATGTGTGTGTGTGTATAAATTTCACACTTATGCTGGTATTTTTCCTCAGCCTGTGCTTTTGATCTTAAGGACTGCATTACAGCATGATGTTGTTGTTGTTGTTGGTTTTTGGACACCAGGTGGTGCTGTGCTGCTTTGTATCTGTTCTTAGTGAAATGCAGTGATTCTAATTTAGTGACATGTTTGGGCTTTAAACACCAGAACAACTTGTGTGCAGTCTAACTGATTGAAAAGGAAATGGTTAAGTGATATACATTTACCTTATTTATTGTATATTGTAGCGTGATGTATGTACAATATACAAGGTGTATGTCTCTTAGGGTTGTGTGTGTGTGTGTATATGTTGTGAAACAGAGACAATATGTGAAAGTTTGTCAGTTGGACATATTGTATGCTGCATTCAGGCGTAAGCACATAAAACTGTTTTTAAAGCAGATGTGTGTTTTTAATTAACACTTTATTCATCAAGACGAGGGCAGAGACGCTGCTGCTTCCCGATTGGTCCAGACAGGAGGCGGAGCAGAATGCCCCACAAGCTCCTAATTACTCCTTTCCTCATCTGGAAGCAGTTGGACCATATGGATGCTGCATTCCTTCACACAACAGCATCTGGATGTTCGTGTTTTGTGTGTACTTCATTCGCTTTTTTATATAAAAAATTATTATTAAGGCATTATAGGATCCAGATGTTGTGCTGTGTGCTGAGAGCACAGAAAGCTGCATCTGCATTCGAGTTTAACGGATTATATATTTTATCATGTAACTTATCGTTATTATTATATTACTACTTCTGGATTCGTGTAGTGATGCTGCGCTTGAGTGCAAAAGTTTGTGCCCCTTCTGTTGTTGTTTTGGTCAGGGAGAAAATATTTACAAATAATCAACAAAACTGCTTTTCTGTCATTTTGGAAAATCTGCATTCATTTTTATATATGCATACAAATTATATCTAGGCTTTTGATGTTAAAATATTTACAAAAATATTTGTTGAAATATCTTTTAAAAATAAAATAAGAATAAAAAAGATTGTGGAATTTTTCAGTATGAAATTGATCCCCATTTTATTATCAATAATCAACATTTTGGAAAAATTCCTCCTGTCCAATTAGGGATAAAAAGAGCGTTTTTTTCTAAATATAAAAATATTAAATACAATTTTTGAGGAAAATGGTTTTAAAGAAACTTCAATTTTTTTTTCCCCCCAAATAAAATTAGTGCATTTAATAATGTTTACAAAGCATTTAATGACACATAAATTGCCTTATATATGGGATATGTTTATAGAGATATATGACATAATATGATGGTGAAGTGGGCGGAGCTTGCAACTTATTAAGATTTAAATGAAAAAGATTGAAATAAGATAAAATGTGCAACATGTTAGGGGGTGTTTTCGGTGGGTGGTGGTGGTGGGGGTTGGGGGTATTTGGAGGTGGATGTTGGAGATTCTCCAGTTGAGAATCATATCAGAGTTTTGGGGGTGGAGTAGGGGGTGGATCATGTCCCATGAGATCTCATAGGTTAAGACTACGCTCTGTACTGCCTCTTCGCCACAAAGGTCCATGGCTTTTTTACTGGACTACCACCACATTACATCGAATCCTCTGATTTAACCTTTGCTTTGTCTACTTGAAATTTCCATGAAGAGAAGCAGAAAGTGATCCCAAAGCAAAGAGGTGCACTTTGATACGAATGGCATGTTGCCCAGGGAATCTGAGGTTAGGATGAAAACACGGTGTGTGTGTGTGTGTGTGCATGTAGACATGTGTGTGTGTGTTCATGCTTATGTTTGCAATAGACATCAACCACAAAGATCACAGGAAACATTCCAAACTTATTACGCCAACCCCCCCCAAAAAAGTCAACAAACAACAAGCTTTTAAATTTTACTTTGGACCTCTCTTTCCTCGCCTGATGCAAATTCTTTCTCTTTTTTCCCCACAGACCCTCAACGATACAAACATTTTCGGTCCACTGTTAGATCCTGTATTTAATATGATCAGCACTGTTCAATTCTTAATTCTGATTGGTCAGGAAGAACAGCATCTCTGACAGCAAAATCACACAATCTGATATTTTATCGTTTCTACAGTAACCACTCGTTCTCTGGGATGTCTAGCGGGGACGTTCCATGTAGACGGATTTTAAAGGAAGCATTCGTTAATCAGATAATAGTAAATATAGTGAAAAATTTCCATCAAGGTGATGTTTATTTACTGTAATATTTATGGAAGGAGTCTCCAGTTTCAGTGCTTTGGAACGGCTGGAGATTTTCAGATCAGGGAACGTTTACACTCAATTTTTCTACATGAAACTTCAAAAGAGAGAGGAAAAAAAAAGAAAAGCCAGTGAGGGAAGGACTGTTTATAGCTGCTATAATGTAAGTGACATCAGGGAACTGGCTTGTTCCAGGAAATAGGGATGTTCTTGTTCCTTTATTTACGAAGTTTTTTAGATTATTCACGTTTTTAATGCCGCTCTAGATTAACAGGGATGGTGTATATGGAAAGAAGGGACTGGATGGAAATGGAAAGAAGGGACTGTAGGCAAAAACCAAACAAAGAAACAAACAAACAATTCCAGAGGAAAAATATATGCAAAAAAAAAAACCTGTAAAAATCTGGAAATAATTTTTTGTAGCTTGGGAACCTGAAGCTTTTCTGGAGATTAAGTATCTGTATTTTATTTAAGATCTGATCACTAAAATGGCTGAACTAAAAAGGGAAACTTTTATTCTGTAATTAAAACTTTCTGCTGCAGGTGACCCCCTATGATGATTTTTAGCTGAAGATTTCTTTTAATATCACAACCTGAGCCTTTCTAATAATACCCTTCTTTCCCAGCGTTTTGACTAAAGCTCAGTAATGAACAAGTAATGAACAGGTAAGACGCAGCGCTCACCTCAAACAGCCGGAGGGCATGGACCAGCGCTCCCACTCCCTCTTTCAGTGAGAAAATACACGAGACCACACCGGACTTGTTGACCTGCTCCTCCAGGTAGATGGAGCCCTGCGGAGAACCGGACACTGATTATTCTTCCATGAAGGAGGTAAAAGTGTGAGGTAGAGTAACACATCCTGTCTACAGAAACATATACAGAGTCTTTCATGATACCAGACATTCCAGCGTGCCGAACATTTTCACACACCAGTGATCCAGTTACACAACCCCATTACCGACTGATCACAAGCAGGTTGTGGCACTGGTGTGTGTGTGTGTGTGTGTATATGTTTGAGTGTGAGGGGATTTATAAACTCATGACTATCATCAGTTTCACATTCCTCAGAATTAAATTCTTACCTTCACGTGAGGAAGAAACATTTATGTTTAATCCGACGTGACAAACCCGCCCTTTCACCGCCCCCCTGCTGCCCCCCTACTGCCCAGCGACCAATCTCCCCCCCCAACACCCAAGACCCAAGAACTGACACCTGACTTTTACAGAAAACACTGGGATTCATGGATAAATAAATAGATTATACATTCTAGAGGGAAAAAATTGAAAAATAAACAAATAAATAATTATTTTTACTTTTTTGTTCTTTCTATTATAATTATTATTTAAAAAATAGATTGATAGAGTGTATTCTAAAAAAATATAATAAATAAATAAATAAATAAATAAATAAATAAATAAATAAATAAATATTTTTTCTTCTGTTTATTATTATTATTATTAATATTAAATGCATAGCTAGCTAGCTAGCTAGCTAGCTAGATAGATAGATAGATAGATAGATAGATAGAAAATCTAAATTTATTTATTTTTTAATTTTAAATTATTTAAAATAAAAAAAAACTTTTATGATTTTTTTAGACATTGGACAAGCTGCATCATTGTCTTAAAGTCTGAGTGGGAGCTTTTGTGCAGATTTCTGCTGACTCGGCTCCACAATTCAATTTTCAAAAGCCACACACACACACACACACACACACACACACACTCACACACACACACAAAAACACTCACATTTTAAATGGAAATATTTCAGAATAATTTCTAGACCTATTTCATTCCTGTACACAGTCACAGGTGGAGGAATTCGTTCATTTCTATAATAATAATAATAATAATAATAATAATAATAATAATAATAATAATAATAAAATCACCCGGGTGCTGTTGTCTCCATTCAGCTTCCTCAACATCGCGTCCATCCTCTCTCTGAGTCTCCACTCGGTCTGTTTTTAGCAACTATTTGCAACTTTTTCCCAACTTTAGGCGTTTTTTTAAAGCCAGTCACGTGACTCCACGCCCCCTACCCCGTGCCAACAGCGTCTGTTCTGTCACGTGACGCGTATTAAATCTGAGTTTGCATCTCTGTGTCCAAACACCTGACCTCTAGTCACTATTACTGCGTGAATTAAATATGTTTCGGTGTGTTTTTTTTTAACTATTTTTCTGTTTTTTGATCAGTTCCAGAGAGAGAACAGGTGATTTGTTTTCAGCGTTATTTAAACATTAGCGGTAATGACCACTAGGTGGCGACAAACA
Organism: Hemibagrus wyckioides; assembly: GCF_019097595.1. Taxonomy (NCBI): domain Eukaryota; kingdom Metazoa; phylum Chordata; class Actinopteri; order Siluriformes; family Bagridae; genus Hemibagrus; species Hemibagrus wyckioides. The sequence continues at coordinate 18,988,611 of NC_080728.1, read as the reverse complement.
CCATAAATTATACTTCTCAGCTGGCACATTATAACAGAGCTTTCCTATCCAGAAAAATTCAAACGATTTACAAGTTTTTTTGTGCTTTACAACTGCAACACATCATTCATCACATATTACAAAATGGTAAACAATAACATTTTTAATAAATGATGCCAGAACGCTGTTAAATACAAGTATGCACATGATGCATGGATTATTGTTTTCATCTGTTCTGTCTGTGTGTGTGTGTGTGTGTGTGAATGTGTGTGTGTGTGTATGTTATCTAAATGGACACGGGCCATCTAAGAAGAGAAAAAAATCACGTCCTACACGCTTAGGGAGATAAACAAGAGCCAACTGTAGGGCATTAACCTGTGTTTTTTTTTTCTACTATAGAGGAAGCCTAGAAGACACATTTCTAGGAAACACATAGGAGGGCGCTTCATCTCATTTTCTCGTAAGTACAGTAGGGAAGACTACAGGGCATCTGCATCGTATTATCTCCATTAGAAGGAGACTCATTAGGACACTTCACCCTGAGGGTCCGGCAGTGAGTTAAAAAAGGCGTATGTGACCTTCATGTTGCGATTGTTACTCAGCAGTGCAACTGTACATCCCATGCTATAGAAAATATCCAATATGTAATATGCCTAGACTTATTTCCTAATGGCAAGTTTGTGTGTGTGTGTGTGTGTGTGTAAAAACAATGGACAAATGGGACGTATGGTATGGGAACATTTACAAAGTGTTTTATTCAACTGTTACATTGAGTCACACATAAAGTACAGAAAAAGAAGCCATTAAATCATCACATTCATCACAAACTTGGTCATTTATCATTAACTTAAAAGGTTCCAATCCAAGACAATTATTACCGCCAAGCAAAAGAAGTACATCATGTTGAAGCTAAGCAAACACAAAAACAACTGAACTGAAAAAACAACTGAACAAATTCAGTTCAAAAGTCAACACACACACACAAACACACACAACCTGATGCAGTGAAATGTGAATAGGATTTACATCAACCAGAATTGACCAGATATAATATAAAGAATAGCAAAGATAGATCTTTAGCACCAGTATGGAGTACATTTGGAATAAAGTGCAGATGTGTGCAGTTGCAATATAATGTTGTTAAGGTTCTTGTGATGAAATACTAACATTTATAATATATAACACAGTACCTCACAAAAGTGAGTAGACCCCTCGCATTTTTATAAATATTTTATTATATCTTTTCATGTGACTACACTGAAGAAATGCCACTCTGCTATGATGTAAAGTAGTGAGTGTACAGCCTGTATAACAGTGTAAATTTGCTGTCCCCTCAAAATAACTCAACACACAGCCATTAATGTCTAAACCCTTGCCAACAAAAGTGAGTACACCCCTAAGTGGAAATGTCTAAATTGGGCTCAATTAGCCATTTACCCTCCCCAGTGTCATGTGACTCGTTAGTGTTACAAGGTTGGTGTTATCGCTCTCACACTGGTCACTGGAAGTTCAACAGTACTCTCTGAGGATCTGAAAAAAAGAATTGTTGCTCTACATAAAGATGACCTAGACTATAAGAAGATTGCCAAGACCCTGAAACTGAGCTGCAGCACGGTGGGCAAGACCATACAGCGGTTTTACAGGATGGGTTCCACTCAGAACAGGCCTCACCATGGTCGGCTAAAGAAGTTGAGTGCACGTGCTCAGCGTCATAGCCGGAACCATGTCCTGTGGTCCGATAAGACCAAGATAAACTTATTTGGTTCAGATGGTGTCAAGTGTGTGTGGCGGCAACCAGGTGAAGAGTACAAAGACAAGTGTGCCTTGCCTACAGTCAAGCATGGTGGTGGGAGTGTCATGGTCTGGGCCTGCATGAGTGCTGCCAGCACTGGGGAGCTACAGTTCATTGAGGGAACCATGAATGCCAACATGTACTGTGACATACTGAAGCAGAGCATGATCCCCTCCCTTCGGAGACTGGGCCGCAGGGCTTGCTAAAGAAGCTGAGGGTAAAGGTGACTGTCTGGCTAAGCATGTCTCCAGACCTAAACCCTAAGGTGGGGGAGCGCAAGGTCTCTAACATCCACCAGCTCTGTGATGTCATCATAGAGGAGTGGAAAAGGACTCCAGTGGCAACCTGTGAAGCTCTGGTGAACTCCATGCCCAAGAGGGTTAAGGCAGTGCTGGAAAATAATGGTAGCCACACAAAATATTGACATTTTGGACCCAATTTTGACATTTCCACTTAGGGGTGTATTCACTTTTGTTGCCAACGGTTTAGACATTAATGACTGTGTGTTGAGTAATTTTGAGGGGACAGCAAATTTACCCTGTTTGTCACATGAAAAGATATAATAAATAAAAATAAATATTTACAAAAATGTGAGGGGTGTACTCACTTTTGTGAGATACTGTATATATATATATATATATATACATATAGGGCTACATGGTTGTATTTACAAGAATGTAATGTGGGTGTGTGTGTGTGTGTGTGTGTGTGTTGTGCAAACAAATCCAAAGTCTAGTCTCATGTGTCATCCGGGTTGGGGGACAGAACGTCCTGCATAGAGAAGCTCCTCCTCATTCGCTCTGTGTTTGCCCTTCAAGAAGCTGAAGTGGTTCCTTGACCACAACAGAGAGAAGAGTCCATTAATTGGATATCGGACTTCCTTCAGTATTTTCCTCGATATAATCTAGCACTGCTTGGTGCAGCTAGAACAAACACACAGACACAAACACTTGCATTTTCAGTATATTAATAATTAGATGAACCATCAAATGATCTGCTAGGACTCACACGTGTTACAAAGCTCATCATGTATTCATAGATAGATCAATGTTTTTATTGTTGTCCTTCAGCTTATCTCTGTTCAGGGTCGCCACAGAGGATCGTCTGATATCCATATTTGATTTGGCACAAGTTTTACATCAGATGCCCATCCTGATGCAACCCTCCTGTTTTATCCAGGTACTGAAAGTTAACCACTGAGAGACTGCTACCATGAGAGAATTTATAGTTAGATCAATAATTATCAATATTTATTCTTTACTGTTAGACAAATATTTGAATGAACCCACACTAGGAAACTAATAACAAAGTCATTATGACGCACTACCTGCAACAGGCCTTCCCCTGGAGTTCCTCTGAAGAGCTTATTCATCTTCTTGAGTATCATGTATCCTGGTCAGAGTTGTAGTAGATCTGTGGTCTATCCTCCCAGGGCCAGAGAGCACAAGGATGGAGAATGGACCCTGGACAGGATGTCAGTCTATTACAGTTTTTGTTACTCCTAGGGGCTGTGATTCACCATTACATCTCCTGCCATGTTTTTGTGAGATAGAATGAAACCAGGGAACCTGGAAGAGAGCCACATGGACTGTCTGTGTGAAACTTTGCTGAATTGAAAAATGCGAAAAATGAATCATGAAAAATTATGAAAAAAATTTGGAAATTAGTTACACTGATCAGCCATAACCTTCTGAGCAGTGAGTAAGAAGTGAGTAAGACTGATGATCTCCTCATCATGGCACCTGTTAGTGGGTGGGATATATTAGGCAGCAAGTCAACATTTTGTCCTCAAAGTTGATGTGTTAGAAGCAGGAAAAATGAACAAGTGTATGGATTTGAGCGAGTTTGACGAAGGGCCAAATTGTGATGTCTAGACCACTGGATCAGAGCATCTCCAAAACTGCAGCTCTTGCTTGGTCTGCAGTGGTCAGTATCTATCAAAAGTGGTCCAAAGAAGGAACAGTGGTGAACCAGCCCGTGTGATCCGATCCAACAGACGAGCTACTGTTGCTCATATTGCTGAAGAAGTTAACGCTGGTTCTGATAGAAAGGTGTCAGAATACACAGTGCATGAAAGGTCCTGACCTTGGCAGCAACACAATATTAGGCATGTGGTCATAATGTTAAACCACTTCCAATTTCCAAAATTAACCACTAGATGGCAGTGTTAGCCTGTTTTATCACAAACAGCCCCTTCAAGCAAACATCTAAGTTCTGTATATATTTATTATAAATTTGTTTCATAATATAGCTTAAAACAAGGATTGCTGAAGGATCATTATGATTCTTTCTGGCTGGAATCATATACAACTATATCGAATTAGAGGAAAGTACAGTTCATGAACCTTTTTCCACAATGAATATAATCTAAAAAATCTTCACAGATCAAATCATATTCATAAAAGCAGTGACTGTTGAGCTCCAAAATTCCCCTAAAACATCCAGGAATCAACCAGACCAAGCCGTATTACGAGTTTAACATCAACTGACACATTTTTGGCCACCTGGATCGGGAACTTTCTACAGCCAAGAGCGGACACGACCCGCGCATGCGCACTGAGCTGTCCTGTTTCGGGAAATTTCTCAGCATCTCCGTTATCTAGTGTACTGGAAATTTCTTTAGAATAAAAAAAAAAACACACCCTGTCTGAGAAAATTATAGCGAAATCTAACTGATTTCCAACCTTGAACATGTTTAGCGTTTATTTTCTGTTGTAACACACCTGATTCGACTCCTTAACTAATTAACATACCTGAAATGTGTGTGGTTAGAGCAGGGAAACGAGGAAATGTGTGAGATTGAATGGTTTCCATGAAGCACCATCGTGCAATGGGATAGGATAGTGTCCAGTAAGACATCATTTGCAAGCTTTCTTTCTTTCTTTCTTTCACACGCCACTTTTCCGTCTGCGCATGCGTGCGCGCGTGTTTCGCGTGTAGCAGCGTGAGCGTCAAGTGTTTTCACGTGCGATACAAAAGGTTCAACCCCTCTGTGCATGCGTTATCTCCCAAATGCATCAGGTTAAGTCTGTGTAACATCGTTTAACGCCCAGGTTCACGCCAATGCACGGTGGCTGTGGATGAGTGCGCGTTTAAGAAGCACCGCTGGACCTTTCTGAATCGCGATCATTAAGGGGTTTTGTTGCTGTTTAACCGTAGCTCCACAATCCTGAGATTCAGAGACAGATAGCGCCTTTCAGTGGACCGATATTAATGTTTGGCTTGTCTGAAGAGAAACTGGTTCCTCCCCAAGCAAAGATGGAAGTTGTACAGAACGTCTCTGTACGCCTCTGTCCTTCACTAAGCTTCCCTAAGAGACTTAAACACTGCTCCATCATGACAATGCACCTGTGCACAAAGCACAGAGCTCCATGAAGATGCCCCATAGTGTGTGATGGTTGGAGAGGATGAACTCGAGGGTCCTCTATAGAGCCCTGACATCCCTTTAGGATGAACTGGAGCCTCCTTGACATCCCAAAATCAGTGTCTGATCTCACGAATGCTCTGTGGTGATCTGAATGAACACAAATGCTCCAACATCTAGTGGAAAGAAGAGTGGAGCTTATTTTAACAGAAAATGGAGAGTAAATTTGGAATGAGATGTCCAACCAGCTCAAATACTTTTGTTGGCAATGTGTCCACAAACTTCTGGTCAGACATTGTAGTGTGTATGTATTCAGGGTTTTCTTTTAATCTCTACTTTATACTTTAATTATGGAAAACAAAAGGATGAAAATGAATTTTTGAGTCAGAAATAGTGATATTATGCAGCGTGCTCATATAGTAGGAAGTCGATTCAGATTTTGAGAAAGCAATACAGTCGAAATGTGTAAGATTTAGTGAAATCTTATGCTTACATGCGAGCATTGACTCTTTAGGGTCTTCGACATGAAAAATAAATAAAAATAAAAATAAAACCGGAACACAGAGAGTGTCTCGATGGACAGTGAGTTATGTGTAATTCATGCGTAAAAACATTAACTCGGTATTATCAAACTCTTTAAATCCAAACCAAATGTTTTCCAAAACACACTAGGATTGGAGTATAGGGGGAAAACATACAGAAGTGTTTGTCCCTGTGCACCCGGATGCCATATTAATTATTACAGCCGGCTATGAGTGGAAGCGTCCAAACAAGAGGGAGGCACCGGCGGCCGCGCGCACGAAAGAAAAGCCTTCACAAACCGCTAATTGGAGCCTGTGAGCGTCCTGACAGAGCATGGGAGATAGGTTTCAGAGAACTGTGGCTCAGGAGAGAGAGGCGGAGGCTGGGGGGGAGAAAGTGAATAGAACCCACGCTTCTTTTCTCAACTCTCTTGCTGTGCTAAAAAGGAGGAGAGAAAAGAAGAGAGAGAGAGAGAGAGAGAGAGAGAGAGAGAGAGAGAGAGAGAGAGAGAGAGAGAGAGAGGGAGGAAAACTTGGAGGGGGCTGGGTGCTTGAATGCTGGCCTGCTCTTGAATGCCACAGCCAAGTAAGAAAAATTACACAATTTATTGCCCCCTCACCCCATCCCTACACACACACATACACACACACATGTGCGCGCGCGCAATAATTCAGCGCTTGCTGCTGCTGAGAGTCACTTGGTCTCGTTCAGTCCTTTTGAATAATAATAATTCAACAAAAAAAAGTTCAATTATTCCGCTCTATGGAAAAGAAGACTGACTACGTCTACTGTAACAAAATAGCGTGTAACCCATCATACACAAAAGCGCACTCGATGCACCTCACCTCTCCTCCTCTAAACCACCCCCACCCACCCCCCTACATGTCCGACTGCCCCGTGCATTTTCCCCTCGAAGTTCCACTTTCTGAATACTATAGGACAAACTGCAGCCTTTGTATAAACTATAAAACTATGGTCGAAAAGCTTGTTTTTAAATTCGTCAAGCGAACCTACATGGTTTATTTTCATTAGTGCAAGTGGTCTAGATGGATTTTGTAGAAAATGTGCAAATATATTCCTCGTCTATATGACCTAGATATCTTCATCACTTGTGGTTTTTATTGTTTAAACGATTTCATTCGACTTTATTTAGTGTACAAAGCAACTTCCTGCCTTCACGAGCTCTATAAATAAAAGTGACTTGAATGGGCACGCGTCACTGAAAACGCAATGCAGTGTTTGCAGCAAAAAAAAAAAAAAAGTTTATATTTACGACCAGTTTTCATCTAGTTTATAAAAGAATCGCGGAAGCCCCCACGCTTTAAAGTCGGCAAATTAATAAAAGTACAACTGCAACTTGTTATTGTAAGCAGTGCGCGCGCAAAGGTTTTAAGATTTAAGATAACTTTTAAAACTTGTTTCGGCTCAGGAATTCAGCAGGATCTAAATCACAGGTTACTATTACGGCGTTTCTTTTGTGGAAAAGTTTTTGCCATGGCTGAAAAACTCGAGTCGTACTTCACGGCGAGTTGTTTATTCAGCGGCAGGAGCGGCACGCGCCCGGCGTACGCGCTGCAACCGCACCGGCGCCCGAGCGCGAGAGGGGCGTGGCCAGAGGAAGGGGGGTTGCGGGGTGCGGGGAGCGCGTGGGCCAGCCTGCCGGTGTATTGAAAAGGCGCGCTGCCTCACTCTCGTACTTCAGAAGAAGATCGCAGAGCTTTGCAAAGCTCGAAGTTCATACACAGGAATCGTAAGCGCGAGACACACGCGAACGCCACGAGCGCGACGCGCGGCCACCGGACATCCTAAAAAAAAGAAAAGAAAAAAGGCTTGCGTATATATATTGTTGTTCTTGTGAAGCATCTCTCCGGTTATGGACATCGCAGCCAAGATGGACCTAAGTATGGAGCAAGCTCAGTTTGTGGCGCCCGCGTGCTTCTTCGCCACCGCCGCCTCTCAGAGTCTGAGCCCGAGCGAGAGCACCGGCAAGTCTGCATCCAAGCAGGCTAAGAGACAGCGCTCGTCCTCCCCGGAGCTGCTGCGCTGCAAACGGCGCCTGAGCTTCGCGGGTTTCGGCTACAGTCTGCCGCAGCAGCAGCCGCACGCCGTGGCGCGGCGCAACGAGCGCGAGCGCAACCGGGTCAAGCTGGTCAACAACGGCTTCGCGACGCTGCGCGAGCACGTGCCCAACGGCGCGGCCAACAAGAAGATGAGCAAGGTGGAGACGCTGCGCTCCGCGGTCGAGTACATCCGCGCGCTGCAGCAGCTGCTCGACGAGCACGACGCCGTCAGCGCAGCCTTCCAGTCGGGCGTCCTGTCTCCAAGCGTCGCGCACTCCTACTCCAACGACATGAACTCCATGGCCGGCTCGCCTGTCTCCTCATATTCCTCCGACGAAGGATCCTACGACCCACTGAGTCCCGAGGAGCAGGAGCTCCTAGATTTCACCAGCTGGTTCTGAACACCAGGTTAGACCTCCATTTCTTTTCTATTTTTCAATTCCACATCCGCTCTGAAATTCCTTCTTGTTGCACTTTTGCACGCGCTGAACGCAGAACTAACGGTTTCGTCGTCTTCTCTATTTTTTTTAAAATAGGAAGATCCTGAAGATTGTCAGCACTCACTCTGGAGGTTCAAGTGCGTCCTCTGAGAACACAAGGCACTGCGTTTGCGCTCCCGTCCGGTTGGATAGACCCGAGTTCACAAAATAAAGAGAGACTGGCCCAAGATGAGAGGTCGAAGCGACACGCATCGCACCGGCCCCAAGTGTCCCAAGCCAAAGGACTTGTAGAGCAGACAAGTGCAAAAAACAAAAAAAGAATTAAAAGCAAATGCGCAGGGTTTGGCTATAGCCCAAAGCGTATTGACCCAACAGATCCATTTAAGATGTACTATTTTTCTGCATAAGCGATTCTATTTGTTCTTTAAACTATGCTAAACCCAATCACAGAGCTGTCCTGTCCTGCACAACAAAATCCCCCGTGTTGATTTAACACCTTCAGCTGGACACAAATTAGCACTGGACGAGTTCATTCAGCACTGCAGGTGTTCATTCAACACTGGAAGAGTTCATTTGAACTCGGGGATTTTGCTGTAACTCTATGCTTCCAACCCGGCGGAATTTATTATAATGAAGTTCTATTTGTATAAAAAAAAATCACGTTTTTTCTAAATATATTAAACTATTTTTGTATGTATGTAAGAGATTTATAGATGCTGTTTTTGTACACATTCATTGTAATATGTATATATTTTTGGCTTATACATAAACATTAAGCCTAAACACCGTATGTTGCTTATTACCTCTTGCCTTTTCAGACGTGTAGTCTAAATGCATCTGTTTACGGTTTTAGGCTTGTTGTTGCTTTTATTTTTGTTTGGATTTTTTTTTATTATCCTGGAGTTTGACACTCCGGAGATTTATTTCAGCACCAACGTGTCTTATTTAACGGGAATTACATGTACTATGACTCGGAGTTCACAGTGATCAAAGGTTATGCAGCTATTGTCCAAACCACGGCGGTCTATTTTCTCTCCACACTGCCTGTTTATCTCTGCCTTTACAATATTCCAAGAAAAAAATGGGGGGAAATGCCTTACATCCATATTTTTTACACTTTAGTCTCATAATAAAAAAGTTTCTAAAATACCTGTCTTGTTTCTGTGGCTTTTCATTCATATGAATATTTCATTATTTCAATATTTTGAGGGGATGGATGGTGTTAGGAGGAGGAGGAAGAGGAGGAGGGGGTGAGGGTGGGAGTGATGGGCTTATTTGGATCTCAGTATTTCTGAAGGGGAACAAAGCAAAGAGAAAAATATGAGTTGGATATGTTTTTGACCTTGAAAGAATTGCCAAGGGGGTCTCTAATGATCCAACATGCTTGAATTAGCAAAGATTATACCAGAGAGAGAGAGAGAGAGAGAGAGAGAAAAAATTTATATACTCTCTATCATTTCACAATAATTCCCCCTTATTATTCCAAAACAAACACTCATTAACGATAATGAGTTTCTTGGCTCACAGCTATTTGTGGTTTTATTTTTATTTAAGTCTATTCATATTATTTAATTTGCCTTCAATTGTTTAATCATGATAGAACACATTAACCATGAACTTATAAAAACAATCAAACAAATAAATAAACAGATTCACCACACATATGTTAGATAAGTAAATTGCAAACTCAATATTGATGCATCTAATGAGCTCAAGCTTTGATTAAAATTGCTTTGAATTAAAACTGATTTAAATAAAACGATCAAGCCCCAGGATATGGCTTGTGCTGGTTATGGTTATGTCTCTGCCCTAACTCTCTAAGCTTGCCTTGCCTTGTAACTGGACCCTGCTGTGTTTTCTCTGGATAAACAGTATGCTATAAATGCCAGGAGATGTGTTATGGATCCTGGAGTGCCTGTGTACATCGACACATAGGAATGCCTTATACACACATTGATCCCTGCTGTAGTGTGTGTGGTGCTGAGTAGAAATTGTTACCACACATTGTTAAAGTTCTATGATAATATGATGAGTGAAACCTGCTCTGCAGACACAAAGATACCAAACTTCACCTTTCTTTATCTCTGAGTTATCTGTACCATCAAAAGGGTCTTTAACCTTACAAGATGAAACTTTAATTAAGCTTGAAATGTACATCAGTGGTATTCATGGTCCACTATAAAATTAATGAATTAATTAAAGTATAAAGTTACACAGTAAGGGTACAGGCATGCAGTCTTGACTACACCACGTCAGTCTGGTATCGTTATTTCTAAGTGTGTATGATATTTTGTTCAATATAAAATCTCCTGATATTCCTTCAGGTTGCATATTTGGCTACACATTGCGCATGCGCACAAAATGGCTGATACTTAAGCTAACTTTATTCCATTACTGCAGTTCCTTGGCTTTGTACTTGTACTCTGCTCACTGACCGTAAAGTTGAATTCAACCTAATCGAATCCAATCTAATCGAATCTAATCTAAGCCTATGCGCAAAAGGGTGCACCAAAAACTTACATAATTCTAATTATTCTCAAATATTTTTAAGTATCTTCCTCATATTCAAACTGTTACTGTTTGTCTCTGTGACCTTCGTGACACAAGTGAAGATAACGCGCTCGCGCTTCCCTAGTGGAGGCACTCGCTGGGCTTTGACAGGTAGCTCGCGCGCACGCGTGTTCCGGGGCGCGTGCCTCGCCTTGACGAGCGCGTGGATGGAAACCGTGCGCTACGTCACGGCGGAAGGAAAGGCGCGTGCCTTGATGAGAGCACGCGCGACCGAGCACCGGCACTCAGCGAAACTTTCTTCTCGAGGCAGGTGTTTGCGAGAAGAAAACAAGCAAACATACGGACAAACAAACAATGCAACTTTCACGCACAGTTGGAGAGTTTTGTTCCCTCTCGCGCTGTGTTTTTTGTTTATTCTGCTAAACAGTACAAGAAATTCCACAGACTCTCAAAGTACATTTAAGTTTTACAAATATAATAGGAGAATAAAATACTAGTCTCGTTATATCAGAGTACTGGTTATATAATGAAGCTTTAGAGCTTTAAAAATTCCTGAACTTTCCACTCACTAACACATTTTCAGAGTCTTTTTATTATTTTTGAAATTTGGATTGAATATGCAAAATTCTTTCATTTTTAATTGGATCTAAATTGAATCTGTGTGTGTGTGTGTGTGTGTAATTGTGCTCTGTGATGGGTTGGAAGGTTTCAGACTGTCCCCCATCTTGTAGCCCGAGTCCCCTGGGACAGTCTCTAGGTTCCCTGTGACCCTGTGTGGGATAAGCAGTTCAGAAAATGGATGGATGGAGGGATGGATGGATGGAGGGATGGATGGATGGATGGAGGGATGGATGGATGGATGGGGGGATGGACGGATAGACGGACGGATAGGTGGACGGATGGAAGGATGGATAGGCGGACGGATGAATGGATGGAGGGACGGACGAACGGTCGGACGGATGGGTGGATAGAGGGGTGTATAGATGGATGGATGGATGGATTAAAACTGACCAATCACAGTGAAATTTAGGTTTACCAAGTTGTACACCCATGGATAATATATAATTCAATAAAGCATTAAATAATGCTGTGTAAAAAACTGATCAGGCTACTCAGAAGTTTAACCCATGATGAAGAATTCTACATGACCTTGAGAACGCCCTTGAGTCACGTGTGTCCTATATACGTTTGCCGTTTTATAAATCAGTGTCTTGTTGACAAGTGTGTTGACTTGGCACGTGCGAGGTTGTGCGCCTGCGCAGTTGTCTCCTGTTGTGTTTTGAACATCGCCTCTTCATTATGCCGTGGATCAATGGGGCAATCTCTCACCGTCCCTCACACACACACACACACACACACACAAACACACACACTAATCCTCTCTGATTGGTTTCCCAGCCCTCTGATGTTCCCCCAGTTAAAATTCATAGGGACATGAGGAGGCTCTCGTTATCACTCTGCTCTCGCCTCCTTTTCACTCTCTTTCAAAGTGCTGCCATCGCCGCCTCTCCAAGTTCTCGAACAGACACTGCAGATGCTAAAGACGAGCGCACCAATCGACAGCACTCACCTCCTCCCAAGCACCACGAGAGCTTTTCATGGCTCCCAGGTCCGCTGGCAGAGGGCTGTGGCCATTTTCTTTAGGCTAAACGAGAGGGCTTAGTCCCTCTTTTTCTCTCTCTTTTCTCTTCTTTCCTTTTGACATACAAATGCTTCTCTTTTCTGATGGTGCACTCTTTTGCACTACTTGTCGCAGCTTCCTGTCTGTCTCACTTTCCCAGCAATTATTTTGCAGAGATCTCAATGTCCTCGCTTGTTCACTTTAAAAACATATTATTAGCGGTTCTGCAGTACTCATGCATTATTCATTTTGTCACTACAGAAAAAAGGGGTTCTGATGGAGATGTAGATGTGAAGAGTTGAACGTGTTCAGGACCACAGACAGCACTCGGTCTCCGCTGCACACTTCCTGCGGTACAGTGACTCAGATTAGAGTGGATGGAAAATTTCTCCCACCAGCCTGTTTGTGTGTGTGGATGTTGTTTGAAATCTAGTTTAGCTTGTCTAATTAGGGTTCTTCGAGCTCCTTGGGTTGGAGTTGACATCATGGTTGAGGTCAGGATCAACTTTAACAAGCACACGGAAAATAACGTTACAGATTTCTCATACGTACAATACATTTCTGTTTTTTAGAAATACTGAATTCCAGATAAAATCTGGCTCACTTGAGCACAAAGAATATTCCTCAAGAGTCCTTAAGATGGCTAAAGCTTCTGGGAAATGGAGTTGCTATGGTTAAGTATTCATTTGCTCTTTCATTCATTCATCTTCAATAAGTGCTTTATCCTGGTCAGGGTCGTGGTGGATCTGGAGGAGATTCTGGTAATACTTGGCCTGAAGTCTAAAAATACTCTGGACACTGGACTCTGGACACAGTTATACTGTGGTTTTTGAAAGATAAGAGCAGAGGTGGACAGTAATGAAGTACATTTACTTGAGTATCTGTACTTTACTTGAGTATTATTTTTTCTGGAAACTTCTTACTTTAACTTCACTCCAATTGAAAGACAAATATTGTACTTTTTAGTCCACTACATTTCTGTCATGGTCATTGAGTAGAAAGTAGTTACGTTAATAAGAGGATGATTTTTTTTCACTCTTGTAGCATTGCATGTCATCAAGTTCAGTGGTTTTCCGTCATTTTTTGAACTCTGATCAATTGGTGGCAAAATGGATGAAGACAGATCATCGGCTCAGTGCGTGCATCCATGGCCATACTTAGACAGTATGTTCCAGTTTTTAATAAAGAGTAAAGATTCTCTCGTTTTATAGGTTTGTTTTGTTTACCGAAAACAAACCACATCGCAGCCTACAAAAACTCTCCATCCAAACTCTCCATCCAACCATATTGACGTATGTATACTTTTAACTTTTACTTTTAGCCTTGAGAACAGTGTAAATGTATATTAAAACAATGTAAATGTAAGGTGGAAATATATATAACATATAAAATGCGAATAGTAAATTATATTGGATAAATAAGAATGAATAAAATGCTTTGTTTATGATGAGTGTGTGTAGCTACATTTACTTTTTACTTTTGATACTTAAGTTCTTTTAAAAACAAAGTACTTCTGGTTCTGGGCCAGATGTGGCATTAAGCAGGCACTGCTGGCTGAGTTCTGGCATGGCAAGTGGTAGGTCAACCAGATGCGGACCGGGTCTGGCAGTGATGGCACTGTTTATATGATGGCATGCCAGATGTGGCCTGTTTATGGTTTGGTTTATGTGGAGTGGCCCAGTGCTGGCAAACCAGATATGGGCCACCAAAGGGCCGTCATTCTTTGTGGTGGGCCAGATGTGTGCATTGTGTGGGCCAGATCTGGGCTAGATCTATTTTGCTTTTTTAACAGAGACATTAGAGCAGACATGTCAGAAAAGGTTCACAGGTTTAATATTTTTACCTTTGTGCTTACATTAGACAAGAAACCCAACAGTCAGAAAACATCTCTGTTTATAACAACGGAGACTCAGAAGCACATTTTGCATGAGGTGTAAAAAATATCACAAAGTAAAATCATAAACAATCAGATTCAGCGGGTCCATCAAGGCATAACAAAAGAGGGCCGGAAAGCAAGGCAAGGTATAAAGGCACCTAAAAAAAAAGGATTGGCAAGACTTTACAATCAACTAATTATCCATACATTGCTTAAAAATATATGGCTCTCTCCATTGACACACTGGATTTGTTCCTTGCCGTTACTCACTAAGCCAGAAGTGTCCAATTGTCCAATATGAGAAAGGGTCACTGTTGGTGCAGGTGTTCTAAGATTTCATATCAGCAAATAGAATCAGTCGTGGTTTCTGCTTGATTGGAATAAACAACCTGCACCAACACCAGTCCTTTTGGTTAACCCATTAGCCACTAGTCAGTTAGTTCTTTTCATATTTGCACCAATAGACATGGAAGCAAATGAGACAAAAAGGTCCAGTGTGATTTTTAACAATTTCTTTATTTACAGATTAAACATTGCGTTACATTTTATGGCATTTGACAGACACCCTTATCCAGAGCGACTTTTTCCTGACAACCTTATCCAGAATGACAGAGGACAATTTCTCTCATTTTATGCAACTTAGCTATTGAGCATTAAGGGCTTTGCTGAGGGGCCCAGCAGTGGCAGCTGCTGGACATAGGATTTGAACTCAAAACCTTTTAATCAGTAGTCCAACACCTTAACCATTAAGCTCCTCGCTGAACAGACCACAGCACATAACTTGCAGGCCAAAGTTCTTCAAAGTTCACCTACTTTGGTGTACCATGTAATTTCTCAAAGAAATCTCCTTTTCATAAGGAAAATTCTCATTCTGGTCAGTTTAATCGCTTCTCATGAGCAGTAGTGGATAAACAAATATCACTGGAAGCTGTGACAGGGTGTTTTGACAATATGGCTGCCATAAAATAATAAGAAAAAAATGTAACACAGCTTTGGTGTTTCCATCACAGGTTGCTGGAGTCATCCAGTGGGTTGGCAATGACTGAGTTGTGGATAAGGATGAAGAGGGGCAGGTGAGCGAGGAAGTCGAGCAGGTCGAGAGAGCGAAGGCTACGGAGTTCACGCCTGACCTCTTCCTCATGCTCCTCACGGATCCCCCCGGCCTTCAGCTCCACCAGCAGTTGTTCGGCACTGATACGACCCTGTGGTGCCTCACTGCCCTCAGACTGGCCCTCCAGCAGGAACAGGAACAACTGCTGCAAAACGACAGCACAGGTAAGGTCGCTTTTTTTTACATGATGTCTTCCTGTGCAAGACCACTGTGTCATTTGGAGTAGATATTTCACTGTTTTTGGAGCCAGACTTCCTTTTGTTGTTTTTACCATACGGTATGTGGTACATAAACCTTCAGTTCACAGAGCTGATGGATGGGAAAGTATTGATTAATTTCCTATAACAGCAGATCTGAGAAATCACAGGTTTACTTTCACTCATTCTTTTTACCAGTACACTGACTTTCCTGAAATTTTCAATCAGCAGAAATAAATGAATGATGTTCAGGCTGTGAATCTGATATAAAATGACTCTGTTGGCTTTCAGTGTGTTTTAGACATGTTTTTCCCTCTGTTGGAGAACCTTACACAGAATTTTACTGGTTGAAGATCAAATCTGAGCTGCTTTTTAGATGAACAAGCACTTGGAGCATCTCAGAGAGCAGAAATGGGTTTGACTTCTACTGAACATTTACTTTGAAGATACATAAATCTCTGTGGACAAAAACAAACCTGGAGCTTTTCTATGAATATATCACCCCTAGTATTCTTGAGAAAAGCAGAAACAATCCTTCTGAAACATTACAAATTTTTAAAGTCCTGAGTGTCTACTTTCATATGAGCTTCATATTAACCTCCACTGTGGAGTGGAACATGACAAAGACACTCAATCATCAACATGGACACAACAAAAACAGGAGGAAAGCGTGAAGTTTTCTGTAAAAGAGCCAGGTTTTTTTTTTGTATATTTATGGAAGAAGCCCCCGGTGTCAGTGGGGGGTTTCTTGTTATTGTGATTAGCTAGCTATGGTGTTACTTGAGGTTCTAATCAAAAATAAAGAAACTTAACACCATAATATACTTTATAAAATGTTACCTTTTGATAAACAAAAATGCGAGTGTGCGGTTAGTAAGAACGTGTCTGACGAGCAGCACATATGTATGATACAAGCATTGTTGGTTTAGGTTTGAAATAATATGAATGAATTTGTATCTGAAGGGGCGGGGTTAGTGTCTAACGATCTGTACACTAACCCCGCCCTGTAATATCCTAACTGAAACCTTCGTCATTTACAAATTGTTACGCCTTTCTAAAGTACGAACAAAATAATGCTGTTTCATTAAATACAGAAATAATTTTATTCTAAATGCAATGTGTTTGTGTGTGTGTGTGTGTGTGTGTGTGTGAAATATTGACTACTTTCAGTATTTAAAATGTATGTAAAATTTGAATGAAAGGAGAAGGAAAAGGATGTGTTTATGTGTTTATCACTTAACGTATTGGAGAAAGCTTGTGAGAAGAGGCTAATGTGTTCTTTACCTGTTTGTGTGTGTGTGAGTGTGTGTGTGAGTGTGTGTCCCATTCAGACGTGTGTCTGAAGAGGCTCGAGTTACAGCAGCTTGTTCTGGCTCTTCTGTAAGTGCACCTGTTTGCACAGTTAAATGGATCCAAGGTAATGACTAAGGCTGTGTGTGTGTGTGTGTGTGTGTGTTTCTTATAATCCCCTGGCAATATGCCCGCTCCCCTCTCCACTCCTCCCAATAACAATTCCACCTCATGCTTGCTCTGTAATTAGCCGGCCCTTTCTCCGCTAACCCTAAGAACTGGCAGCGGGGCTCAACTTCCCTCAGCGGCCCCTTTTTAGCCACCGGCTTTCAAAGTCTCCTCTCCTTTTCCACGTCCTCTGTGTTCAGCGTGTCTGACCGGCCCTTGCTCTTCAATGGCCACCCTATATGCCTCATCTGAGGTGAGCAGGGTGTCTTTACTTGATTACAGAGCGCGTTGCACTGGCCGTACACCGCCGGCTACTTTAATGAGATTACCGCTTGTAATCTGTGAATAAAGGAGAGAAGAGGAGGAGAGGAAGCGAGGAAGGGAGAGACGAAAACCTTGCTTCTAACTCTTCTCAATTCTCGCTCGTGCACAGCTAGTTTTACACGCCGAATCGCTCTTCAAAGCATTTAGCGGTCTTTATTTCACTATAATTAGCCCCCCAGTCGTCCCACCCCGAGCCAAGAGAGAGAGAGAGAGAGAGAGAGAGAGATTTGAACATATAAATGAGGAAAGAGAGAGATGCTTATGGAATGTAATTAGTAAGAAACATGAAAAGTGTACCTTCGCTTTGTACAGCTTCATCTCCAAAGACTTGAAGTCCAGCTTGCTAATGAGAGACCGCATGAAATCACTGTGTAAAAAACAAAATCAGTCAGCTTTTCACTCTCGCTCACGCCATAAATCACTCTCTCTCCATTTTTCTTTCACTGATAAGCACAATAAATGTAATCTTTGGTCATGACTTGAGATTAGCATTAACCTGCTAGAATGCTATTCTACATGCTATTACTCTAAGCTCACTTTAAATCGATGATGTCAGCAGAACGGAGGAATTTTCTTACGTTAGATCTTGAATGTAAAATCTGTCATGGAGTTTGTAAGGTAACGGTTTTTCCTGGGATCTGTGATGAGTAATAATATTATAATATAATAATGAATAAAATCAACATCAAGCATGTTATTAGTCATGAGGCCTTCAGTCCATTTAACCCTTTTACCAGCATACTGGCTTAAAGGACTAATGGGACGTTTTCATTCAGTGTAAATAAATGAGTGATGTTCAGGCTGTGAGTCTGATCTAAAATGAGTCTGTTGTCTTTCAGTGTGTTTTAGACGTGTGTTTTTCCCTCTGTTGGAGAATCTTACATAGAATTTTACTGGTTGAAGATCAAATCTGAGTTGCTTTTTAGATGAACAAACACTCGGAGCATCTCAGAGAGCAGAAATGGGTTCGAGATCAACATTTACTTTGAAGACATTTCTGGATCTACTTTTATATGAGCTTCATATTGACCACCACTGTGGAGTGGAACATGACAAAGATAGTCATCAACATGGACACAACAAAAACAGGAGAACATTTTTGGCTTCTGAATAAAACAGCATGATTTATAATCTAGTTTTGGGTCACAGAAAAATTAAAGGATTCTTTTAGTCATAAATAACGCTCACTGAAGACACGTGGGAAATCATCAATAGGAAGAAGGTATATAGATGATGCCATCAGTTACGTGAGCATAACGTATCGTACACTGCTGATCGCAGGTAGATTAGATAAGATAGATAAAAAGGCAGTCTGCTACAGAAATCAGCCGAGATTTTAACATCATATCATATAGTGTGATAAGTAATAATGATAAAAGACGACAGATCACAAAGCTTAAAACCAGCATAGGAGAGATCGCAAAAATCACACCAAGGACAAGATCCAGTCGTTTTCAGGCACTTCATTTTACATCGTATGATTTTCAGGAAAAAAAAAACCCAACCAACCAGAAAAAAAAGAACATTACCTTTAAAATGTTTACACAGCACTATTCCCATTTATTTATTTATTTATTTATGTATTTATGTATTTATTTATTTATTTATTAGTTTGTTTTGTTTGTTTGTTTGTTTTCAAGTACATTTATATAACAGTAATGACACATATACAATGTTTTTAATATTTGTTTGTTTGTTTATTTATTTATTTTTTAATTTTTTTATTTGTTTGTTTGTTTGTTTGTTTGTTTGTTTTGTTTGTTTGTTTTCAAGTACATTTATATAACAGTAATGACACATACAATGTTTTTAATATTTGTTTATTTATTTATTTATTTATTTATTTAAATTTATTAATAGAATTTATTAACTAGTTAACCCTTCAGTACTTGTCAGACATTAAAAATAATAATAAATACATAAATGATTACATTAAAAAAAATCTCAGTAATGAGGTGAGATCGGTTTTGTGAGAATTTTTTCAGATGAAAACCTCACAAATCTATGAGTGTATAATTCATCTAACATCCACCAGCATGAGGACAGAAAACTCACAGAACAGCAAAAATATCGCTATTAGCAACAGAGAAATTTAAAACTGCAAGACATGGCTGACGTTAGCAGAACTCAGCGATCTTCTGTAGTCACAGGTCTTTGGCTAGAGGATCTTCATCATATACTCTGAGGTGTAGGATGTAGAACAGCATGAAAAGTCATCACTGATAATTAAGAGATTGCTGAGATGGCACAGTGGGAATACAAAAAAATAGGGCTGATTTTGGCGGGTAGTTTTTTGGTGAAGGGGTGTGTGTGTTGGGGGGTGATGGTAATGGGGGGGTGATTGTGTAGAGCGGTTGCTGTTGACGGTAAAGTGTTCTGAGCCCATTGTGGTTGCTCATCGCCGCCTGTCCCCTAAACAAAGATCTGGGACACAAGGCCAGCCCACCATGATAACGATAAAAACTGCCCCAGTGCACGGCGTAGGGTGGACGTAGAGGGGACGAGGGGGGGTGGTTGGTGTATGTGTGAGTGCTGTAGTGTGACTGACCGAAACACGCACACACAAGATAATTACCCCGAGACATAAGCCATTCATTTTGGGACAGAGCGCTGCTGTCCAGCGTGTGGCATGGCGACGGTCGGCCCCAGTTTTTTTTTTAACAAGAGCATGCTGGGAGGAGAATTGCTTCTGTCGAGGTGGAGGGAGTGTATGTGTGTGTGTGTGTGTGTGTGTGTGGCTGGGGGGAGCTTTTTTGACGAGAACGAGGACGGACAGGCCAGCTAATGATCATTAATTGCTGTGCAGTGTGGATATGTCCGTGTGTGTGTCTGTGTGTGTCCCTCCAGCCCCTGCACACACACAGAGGGGGATAATGGTAGCTCTAACCCACTTCTATTGTTGAGGTGCCCGCTGCTGCCAACCTCAGGAGACCTCACGCTTACGTAATGGGCCACATTTTGGCGGACTCTTGTGTCTTTTTTGTTTCATTAGGGGGTTACATCAGAGGCGGGAAGTGTGTGTGTGTGTGTGTGTGTGGGAATGGAGAATGTGGCGGTAATAATGACCCAGTTAATGTTTTGTAGCAAAAGAATGAGAATAGAGTGAGTTGAATTCAGTGAGCAAGTCTTTTGGCAGGTGTGTGTGACAATTTATTTCTGTCGAAGCCAAAAAAAAAAAGAGAGAGTGTCTGAAACTTAACGCACAAATACATATTTACACTCTTTAGATCTGCCATGATGAGACCTATGGCAATCAACTGACCAAGAAAGAAATCCTTAGGATCTATTTGAAAAGACTTTGTTCACAAGATTGGCTGGCAGTATTTCGTTATCAATGGCAATTTCTTAGCACAGCATTTATTGTGGTGTTCCTCAAGGCTCAGCATCAGAGCCGCTTTCATTCTCTCTCTTTGTGATTGTAAAGAAGAGATTTAGAATGTGAATCAGAATCATAGTCATTAGAGTCAAAATATAGAATCTGAATCAGAAATTGAATCAGAATCAGAAATGTATTTGTGAAAAAGAGAATCAGAATCAGAAAGTGAATCAGAATCAGAAATATGTTTGTGAAAAAGAGAACCAGAATCAGAAAGTGAATCAGAATCAAGTGTGTATGTAAACGGAATTAGAATCAGAACGCGAATCCGAAGCAGAATCGTGTGTTGGTGAAAAAGAGCATCGGAATGTGAATCATAATGGTGTGTGTTCGTGAAAGCCAGAATTAGAATCAGAATTACAATCCTGGTTTTGTGAAAAAGAGAATTTAGAATGTGAATCAGAACTGTGTATGTTTGAGAACATTAGAGTCAGAATCAGACAGTGAATCATAATCAGAAGTATGTTTGAAAAAAGAGAATCAGAATCGTGTGCTTGTAGAATTAGGATCAGAATCAAAAATATGTTTGTGAAAAAGAGAATGTGAATCAGAAGGTGAATCAGAATCATGTGTGTCTGTAAACAGAATCAGAATCAGAACCAGAATAGTGTGTTGGTGAAAAAGAGCATTGGAATGTGAATCATAATGCTCGGGAAAGCTGGAATTAGAATCAGAATCAGAATTACAATCTCACTGTGAATCAATTCAGTCAGAAACACTTAATCGTCCAGGAATTTAAAGCAGAACGGGAGAAAAGTTCTAGAGTAACTTCATTTACCTTCAAAATGTTTACAAAGCGTTATTCCCATACACATTTATTTATCCATTTACATCTGCAAATTAAATCTTTTTAATATCCTCAAACACAGCTGTATCACAGTAACAAAGTGTTTTTTTAATTTTTTTAAATTTATTTATTAATATTAATTAACGAGCGAAAGTCAGCACTTGGCCTGAGGTCAAATCAATATCCGGGTTCAGCGGAGGTTTATAAAAAGAGGTTACACAATGTAACTGTCACTATTGTAGCCTTTCATAGAAACACACTTGTCTCTTTTCATTTGTTTAATGGCTGCTCCTCCAGCATGGTCAAAGAGCTAAGCTCACAAAGCACGCAGTGCACTAAATTAGCAAGGAGGCACGACCCCAGAACAGACACACACACACACATACTCATATACACATATAAACAGTATACAGTGCAGAAATGCATACTGTACACACTCACACACTTGCTTGAAGGCCACAATAGCTATGACTGCATGTATACTGTATACACACACACACACACACACACAAACACACACACACACACACACATGACCCGTAAGACCCAGAAGCAGTTAAGGGCCCATAAAACACTATGACTAAAGGAAGAGTCTGTGTGTGGGAATCTCTGGCATATGGGCTGTAATCCAGACTCGCTGCACAATCTCATCACTCTAATGCACTTCACGTTACAGAGCTGACCGCCCAGCACGGTCTGGGTCAACTGCCCAGGGTCACACACACACACACACAAACCCACACTTTTATACACTTCTGTATACTGTTGTGGAGTTTTGTTTGTGTATGTTGTTGTGTAGTTTTGTTTGTGTATGTTGTTGTGTAGTTTTGTTTGTGTATGTTGTTGTGTAGTTTTGTTTGTGTATGTTGTTGTGTAGTTTTGTTTGTGTATGTTGTTGTGTAGTTTTGTTTGTGTATGTTGTTGTGTAGTTTTGTTGTGTAGTTTTGTTTGTGTATGTTGTTGTGTAGTTTTGTTGTGTAGTTTTGTTTGTGTATGTTGTGCTTCTTACTAGACCCCTAAATGCAGATGCACCAGATGAAGTAACCAACAGCATAGGCAATATTTTTACCAGCACACTAGACACTGTTACCCCATTCGACTAAAAAAGGTCAGAGATAAAACACTTGCACCATGCTACAATAGTCATACACACGCCCTCAAGAGAGCAACCCATAACCTCGAGCAAAAGTGGAGAAAAACCAAATTAGAAGTTTTTAGAATTGCGTATAAAGACAGTCTGTCCAACTATAGACAGGCTCTAAAAGCTGCTAGGGCTGAGCATCTGAGCAATCTGATAGAAATAAACCAGAACAATCCCAGTTTCTTATTTAGTATAGTGGCTATCAGATATAGATATAGAAGTATAGAAGCATCAGATTTCTGGAGAGAGTATTTCAGCACAGTTTAGTAGTGAGGACTTTATGAATTTCTTCACTAAAAAATTGTTAGTATCAGGAACAAAATATTGGATGTTCAACCATTGACGGCATCTGGTGATCCAGACCAGCCTATAGCTCCACACTTAAAGCTACAATGCTTTACCAGCATAAGACAGGAAGAGCTAGCTAAACTTAGCCCCACGGCTAAATCAAAAATGTGTTTGCTAGATCCAATTCCAACTAGATTGCTGAAAGAAGTGATACATGCAGCTGGAGAGCCTCTTCTTAATATTATTAACTCTTCGTTATATCTAGGTCATGTCCCAAAATCTCTTAAGTTAGCCGTTATTAAGCCTCTTCTTAAGAAACCAAAGCTAGACCCCGATGAAATATCAAATTACAGACCGATTTCAAACCTTCCGTTTATATCTAAAATATTAGAAAAGGTGGTGTCAGCTCAATTATGCTCCTTCCTACAGGAAAACAATATCCTTGAAGAATTTCAGTTGGGTTTTAGGCCCCATCATAGTACAAAAACTGCACTAGTTAAAATCACTAATGACTTGTTTTTAGCTTCGGACCAAGGCTGCATCTCCATTTTAGTCCTGCTTGATCTTAGTGCTGCATTCGACACTATAGATCATAATATTCTCATAGATCGCTTACAAAATCACACAGGTATGCAGGGACAGGCATTAAAATGGTTTAGATCCTACCTGTCTGATCGATACCACTTTGTAGATTTAAATGGAGAACTGTCCAGTGTAGTGCCAGTGAAATACGGGGTCAGTTTTAGGACCTCTGCTTTTCTCAGTATACATGCTTCCATTGGGTAACATCATTAGAAGGCATGGGATTAGTTTCCATTGCTATGCCAATGATACCCAGTTATATATTTCATCAAAACCAGATGAAATATCTAATTTGTCTAGACTAAGTGAATGTGTTAAAGATATTAGAATTTGGATGACCGATAATTTCCTATTATTAAATTCTGATAAGAGATATTACTTACTGGCCCAAAAACCAGTACACAGAAGCTCTCACATTTCAGCTTGCATCTAGAAGGATGCACTGTTGGAGTGCATCCTTCTAGACCCTCATCCTACTAGCTCAACAGTGAAAGACCTGGGCGTAATATTAGACAGCATTATCCTTTGAAAATCATATATCCAATATCACAAAACAGGCTTCTTCCATCTTAGAAATATTGCCAAGCTTAGGAACATTTTATCTGTATCTGATGCAGAAAAACTAGTTCATGCATTCATGACCTCCAGACTGGACTACTGTAATGCATTACTAGGTGGTTGTCCTGCATCTTCAATAAACAAGCTACAGTTAGTCCAGAATGCAGCCGCCAGAGTTCTTACCAGATCAAGAAAATATGATCATATAACCCCAATATTATCATCCCTGCACTGGCTACCTGTTAAGTTTAGAATTGACTATAAATTAGCTCTACTTACGTACAAGGCTCTAATTGGTTTAGCTCCCACCTATCTCTCCAGTCTTCTAACACGTTACAATCCACCACGCTCTTTAAGATCGCAAAATTCCGGACTTCTAGTAGCTCCCAGAATATCAAAGTCCACAAAAGGGGGTAGACGTTTTCATATTTAGCTCCAAAACATTGGAATAGTCTTCCTGACAGTGTTCGGGGCTCAGATACAGTCTCCCAGTTTAAATGTAGACTAAAGACTTATCTCTTCAGCCTGGCATACATTTAACACATCCCATAACCTTGTGCTCCAGTACATCTGATTAAATGCACATTATCATCTAGTACTGCTAATATTATGAACAGCAGCTACGCTAATGCTGTTCCATTGTTTCCCTTCTTCTACCCATCCCGAGGCATACAGAGACACTGCCGGCTCCAGTGGCATCCGGAGATGGACCAGCTCCGGCCGGGTTCTGCTTGTGAGGATTGCGATATTCAAGCAGCGTTGTGGACAACAACCTCCATATTGATTTACATAACACTATACACATGCTGTATCTGCATCACACAATTGTCACCCAAATGAGGATGGGTTCCCTTTTGAGTCTGGTTCCTCTCAAGGTTTCTTCCTCATACTATCTAAGGGAGTTTTTCCTTGCCACAGTCGCCTCAGTCACCTCAGGCTTGCTCACTTGGGATAACATCTAGGACTGTCTGTCTGTTTGTCTGTTTATATGTTTGTTGTTTTCTTATGTCGTTTCTCAAGCGCTATACAAAAATAAATTGAATTGAATTGAAATTGAATTGAAGTTGTGTAGTTTTGTTTGTGTATGTTGTTGTGTATCAGTTTTCGACCCACGATACTCACTCTAGTGTGGCTATTTTCTGAGCCAGACTGGCGACGACGGCGAAGAGACGCAAATCCGTCAGACCCTCGGTTACACTGAAATCAACCAGCTCTAGAATCTGAGGGGAAAAAAATCATGAGAAACTTTTTTAATATAAGAAAAATTCAAATGTTTATATATACTGTCAATTCCTGCTTTTTTCCCATTTTTCCCCTGGATTTCCAGGTGAGAATTCATTCATACTGATATCTTGACATTGTTGTCACAGAATCAGATTAGCCACACCCACACTGTGCAAATAATAATTTAGCCACACCCACATTGTGCAAATGATCGTTTAGTCACGCCCATACTGTGCAGATGATTATTAAGCCATGCAAACACACTGCACATATGGTAGTTTAGCCATGCCCATACTGTGCAAATGATAATTTAGTCACGCCCACAGTGTGCATAAGATCATTTGGCCACACCCACATGGTGCAAATGATAATTTGGCCATGCCCACACTATGTAAATGATCATTTTACCACACCCACACTGTAAATGACATGTTAGCCATGCCCATACTTTGTAAATGATAATTTAGACATTGCCCATACTGTGCATATGACATTTCAGCCACACCCACAATGTGCTAATGATAATTTATTCATGCCCACACTGTGCATATGATAATTTAGCCATGCCCACACTATGTAAATGATCATTTAACCACACCCACACTGTGTAAATTACATGTTAGCCATGCCCATACTGTGTAAATGATAATTTAGTCATGCTGTGCAAATGATAATTCTAGCCATGCCCACGTTTGCACATGACAAGTTAGCCATGCCCACATTAGAATACATTACATGTTAATACTATCTGAATTCTATTTAGATGTAAAGTAAAATTTTGTGGGTTTTTTTTAGCCATAAGTAGCGTTTTATTTAAATGTTATACTAGCTTGTATATTTGTCACATCAACATCCTGGGTACTTAATTGCCATCTTTTTCATATTCAGTAGTAGTATAAATGATGATGCTTAGATGTCAGGACCCTATACACGTAGATTTCCTCCTCTTCAGTCAGCAGTTCTGGAGGAATGATCTCCTTGAGAGCCAGCAGGACTTGAAAGCACGACAGATAGCCATCACCGTCGCTGTCCACCTGCAGACACGTTACCACTTTAATCCACAGAGAAAACACATCATTTCAACCAGAAAGACATTTAATACTTTAATCACAGAAAAATGTTACATGAATGTTAAAAGAGCACTAGCACTATCCGTTCCCCTGTTTTTACCTAAACGAAGGTGGACAAATGATTAAATCATTATTTTGGTAATACATATATGTATACACACACACACACACACACACACATATGCTCACACACACACACACCATCCACTTTATTAGAACCACCTGCACACCTGCACATTCATGCAGTGATCCAATCAGCCAATCATGTTCTAGCAGCACAATGTGTATACAGTGGAACCTCAGCATACAAATTTAATTCGTTCTGGAGATGAGTTCCTAAGGTAAAAAAATTTGCACTGCAAAACAATTTTTTCTATAAGAAATAATGTAAATGCAGATAATTCATTCCAACCACCCAAAAATATGACCGATATTCCCAATATGAAGCGTATGTAAACTGTATGGCTGCTTACAAAGAACTGACCCAAGCCAAGCATCCCATGTCAAGGCTCCTCACAGGAAGTCGGGCCACCAAGCTTGGGCTAAAAATAGAACAGACCGCCCACACCACCAATCTGTCAACAAAAAACACCCGAAACGTCACCTAGCTTTTGAACGCATGCTGAAGGCAACGTTGGTATCGTGGGGTAACTCTTTCCAAACAGCTTCCACTGACTGAAAACAAATGTGTAAACTTGCTTTGTTTGGCTTCACTTGGCTTTCCACTGATGCAAACAAGTTTTGAACGGCTCCTGGGCGTACACGCAACAGTGTTTGATACGGTTTGTATGCCAAAAACGCTTCGTTTGGCAGTACAAATTTCTTGCAAAATTTCAATACTTGAGGCGAAAATTAGTAAGGCAGGGCGTATTCGTATGCCGAGGTTCCACTGTAAGCCTACAGATGCAGGTGAACAGCTTCACTTAATCACATCAAACATCAAAATGAAGAATAAGTGGAATGATTTTTGGAGACAGATGAGCTGGTTTGAGTTTTTTCAGAACCTGTTGATCTTCTGGGATTTTAGACAGAAAAACAAAACCCTGAGTGAGTGAATGTGCATGGAAACGGAAAATGGCCAGATTGGTTCAAGCTTCCAAGAAGGATGTAGTAGGATCTAACAGCATATAATCACTCTTTATGGCTATGGTGAGCAGAAGAGCATCTCAGCATGTACATAAAAGTTTGACATAAATGAGCTCCAACAGCAGAAGATCACACCAGGTTCCTCTCTGAGGAATCTGAAGCAAAAGAAATCCTGGTCTTTTTCCAGTATTCTTCCATGTTATCCATTTCTTTACCCTCAGATTCCAGTTCTTGGAACCTAATGTGGTCTTCATCCTAATGTGGTCTTCACATGTCAGAAAGCTAGCCTGAAAAGCCTGGTAGAGCAGCAGTGATGAAAACAGATGATCTGTAGACAAATTGATCAGGGAGAGGATGTCAGGGTTGTATAATGTTTCGTAATCTTACGTACGGCTTCAAAAGCACGTCTGTAGGCGGCGAGCTTCTCAGGACTGATAATGCAGTACTTAGCCAGGAAATCAACTGCACAAAGAGACAGAGGCGTTAGCAGAGTTAGCGTTTCTAGGTATCAGTCATGTGATAAACAGCTCAGTAACGGCACAGAAAAAGATTTTAATGCTTTTTTATGCTCCGGCTTAAGTCGTGCATACTGAATGTTACATGTATTGAAAAAGCACCTTATTACCATTTTATATCATTAAATATGTGTGTAATAGCAGTCTTCTGCACAGTGTTTATAGTTAGCAGTGTTTATAGTGAAAAAGCTGGCCTGAGATCATTTTAGTACACTATAAAGAAGAAGAAATAAGAATAAATGATTGTTGTTGTTTATGATGATTTATTTGTTTTAGATTTAGATTTTTTCTACTCAATTGTATTTTGGGTTTTTAAAATAATAATAATTATTTATTATTTATTTATTTATTATAAATAATTAAAGAATATTTTCACACAAAATTATATATATATATATATATATATATATATATATATATATATATATATATATATATATATATATATATATATATATATATATTCCAAAATAAATAAATAAAAGTGTTCCATCCCAGTAGATCCTCAAGGAATTTGTAGTGCATTAGATAAATTAGATAATTATAGCACCATTTATAACATCATTTATTTCACTTCTCATATATGGCTATATTACACAAACCTATGATTTAAGAACAGTTATAAATTTGTAGTAGTTATAGTTCTGTAGATATTCTGTATATTCTGTAGATTTTCCTCTCTGTTGTTCGACCTCAATATGAGGCATTTAGTGTTGGTGAGATATAAAAGCCTAAAAAAGAGATAGAGAGAGAGAGAGAGAGAAAGAGAGAGAGAGAGAGAGAGAGAGAGAGAGAGATGCTGTTGTGTTTGTGTGAGTCAGAGAGAAACAAATAGGATCAAATGTTAGGTGCACTGAGCTGGAAGAAAAACGTCGGAGGACATGAGGAATCAGAAATTTGCAGATTAAAGGCAGGACAGATTGCGGAAAAAGTCGACCGTTATAAAACAAACAAAAAAGAAAAAAAAGAAAAGAGGTGTGGAGGAAGAGAAAGTAGAAAGGGAATTGAAGAGCGACTTGGTTTTAAGCTGCTGCCACTCCGATTGAGGAGATGTGTGTGTGTGAGAGAGAGAGAGAGAGAGAGAGAGAGAGAGAATATCCACTGAATAATGAGTCCATTCATGAGGCCAGGCTGAAGAATAGCAATGACAGAGTTGCTATCAGTGTGGATTTAAAGCTGAGGTCCGCGGGTCTGCTCCCTGTTCGCAGGGGGCCGCTTCAATCTTCCATTTATCTGCTTACTCTTAATCAAACCTCGCCTTCTCGCCTTTTACATGCAAAGTGCTACATTCGCATCTAGTCAACTTGACTTGTTAAGGCTTGATTGATCAAAAACCCCTCGGCCCCGAGACGCACATCTGTTTGCAAATAGCCGAGGACGAGCCCCGGACCTGGCGTCGTGCGGCCGGTCCCAGAGCAGCGGACGGATTTAGCTTGAAATCTATTCTGGCAGACGTGCTCAATGGGGAAGGAGAAAAGAGAGAGAGAGAGAGAGAGAGGTGTTCGGATCATTGCACTGATCCACACAAGGATTCTGTTGGGAGATTGGGGGAAACAAGCTCACTCTCCATTTTCCTTTAAACCCCCTCTCTCTGTCACTCTCTCTCTGTCTGTCTGTCTCTCTCTCTCTCTGTCTCTCGCTTTCCCTCTCTGTCTGTCGGTCTCTCTCTCTGTCTCTCGCTTTCCCTCTCTGTCTGTCTGTCTCTCTCTCTCTGTCTCTCGCTTTCCCTCTCTGTCTGTCTGCCTCTCTCTCCCTCTCTCTTTTCTATCTGTCTGTCTATCTATCTATGTCTGTCTCTCTCTCTCTCTCTCTCATCCTCTCGTTTTTTCTGTCTGTCTGTGTGTCTCTCTGTCTGTCTGTCTATCTATGTCTGTCTGTATCTCTCTCTCTCTCTGTCTTTCTGTCTGTCTGTCTCTTTGTCTCCCTCCCTCTCTTTTTCTGTCTGTCTCTCTCTCTCTTTCTGTCTGTCTGTCTCTTTTTCTGTCTGTCTGTCTGTCTCTCTTCCTCTCTTTCTCTCTTGTTCTCTCTCGGGGAGAAGCAGTAGATCAGACTCTCCATCATACCTCCAGCTCTTGTGACAATGATTACAAATTTCTGTTCATTGAAGCGAAGCAGAACAGGAACTTTTTTCATTTTAGAGTTACATTAACTGCTAACTATATAATATATGTCCTACAGGCAGCTGTTCCATCACCAGTCTCTCTCTCTTAAGTTTATAAGAAAAAAACAAAACAAAAACAAACAAACAAACAAAAACAAACAAAAAACAAACACATCTTCTCCTTGTTGTGTTACAAAGAAACTCCTCTTCTGGACAGAGGAGTGTGAAACTCCTCTGTCCAGAAGATGCCGGAATTCTTAAATCACAAAGCCTTGACACTGGAGACTCCTTCCATAAACAAACAAACAAACAAACAAACAAACAAATGCATCTTCTCCTTGTTGTGTTATGAAGAAACCGCAGACTGTAAAACTCTGTCCTGAAGATGCCAGAATTCTTATATCACAAAGCTCTGACACTGGAGACTCCTTCCATAAACAAACAACAAACAAACAAACAAATATGGTTACACATGTTAATTTGTTTCATGTTCTGTACAAGGGTTAGAATGAACGCATTAATAAAAATTTCAATTACAGCTGTCAGAGCTGATGACCAATCAGCCTGCTGGTTGATAATCGTGAATTCCTTTTTCCGTGCGTTGTGTACTCTCGCTTGTGTGCCGCACCGGAAAAGTCAACAGTGCCTGACTCGCACACTCCTGTCGCTTGCGTGTTGCTCTTCCCCTTTCCATAATAAGCTTGTTTCTCATCTCACTCCTGCCCTGCCGGTCGCTTTGTGTGTATGTGTGTGTGTGTGTGTGTGTGTGTGTTGGAGAAAGCTTTCTGTTGGAAAATCAGGAGAACAAAAGGTGCAGTGGAGTGAGAGATTGAGGGAGGAAGCCCAGGCGGGTCAGCAGGGTTGGGGTGGAGGGGGCACAAAGGCGTGAGGCTAAATCCTCCTGCCTGATAGCCTTATCTGATTCCATTCCAGCGGCTGATGGCTTTTTTTTCTTTCTTTCTTTTTTTTCTTCCACACACCCCGGGCCTGCGCAGTGTACAGGTTGAGCTCTTTGGTGTGAAGCCTAGCAGAAAATGTTAATCAAGAAAGCAGAAAGAGGGAGTGAAGGTGACTGTGGAGAGATGATGGTGAAGTTGATGGGATGTGTTCGCGTCAGTGCAGTTATCC